>NW_018745054.1:0-211450 GCF_001683475.1 Chenopodium quinoa | reverse complement strand
TGAGAATGGTAATCTCATTTCAACTAGAACGGTGACTGGTTGGAGGATGTGCATAGACTATAGACGTCTAAATGCATCCACCAACAAGGATCATTTTCCTCTCCCTTTTATCGACCAAATGCTTGAAAGACTAACCAAGCACAAGTATTATTGCTTTCTTGATGGTTATTCGGGTTTCTTTCAAATCCCTATAAACCCGGATGACCAAGAGAAAACAACTTTTACTTGTCCCTATGGAACCTTTGCATACAGGAGGATGCCCTTCGGGCTTTGCAACGCACCGGCAACCTTCCAAAGATGCATGATGAGTATTTTTGGGGACATGCTTGAAGCCGAAATGGAAGTTTTCATGGATGATTTCTCGGTAGGGGGCCTTTCGTTCGAGGATTGGTTTGTCCAACTTGGCAGGTGCTTGACAAGATGTGAAGAAGGTCAATTTGGTTTTGAATTGGGAGAAATGCCACTTATGGTGGAAGAGGGAATTGTCCTTGGTCACAAGATTTCAAACAAAGGGATTGAGGTTGACAAGGCCAAAGTTGAAGTGATAGAAAGCTTCCCCACCAATCAATGTGAGAGGAGTAAGGTCATTTTTGGGGCATGCCGGGTTCTATAGGAGATTCATCAAGGATTTCTCACAAATTGCTAGACCCTTAAATGCTCTTCTTCAAAAAAGATGCCATCTTTATTTTTGATGAAGAGTGTCTCCAAGCTTTCAACAAATTAAAGGAGGCTTTAATCTCAACTCCAATTGTGCAAGGGCCAAGATGGGATTTTCCATTTGAGCTTATGTGCGATGCAAGTGATGTGCGATTGGAGGTGTATTGGGGCAAAGGGTAGAGAAGAGGCTTCACGTGATTTACTACATGTCTAAGACCTTGAATGAAGCTCAACGGAACTACACCACAACAGAGAAAGAATTTCTTGCCGTGGTTCATGCTTTTGAGAAGTTTTGGAACTACCTCATTGGTTCCAAAACTATTGTCTACACTGATCAATGGCGGCTATTAGGTACCTTGTGGCAAAGGAAAGAGTCCAAGCCTCGTCTTCTTCGTTGGGTGCTATCACTTCAACAATTCGATGTAGAGATTCGGGACAAAAAGGGGGCCGAAAATTGTGGTTGTGGATCATCTATCCGGTTAGAGAACGTGCAAGATAATGACGATGGGGTCCCAATTTGTGATGAGTTAAAAGATGATGTGCTTTACTTGTTGGCCGAGAAAGATCTTCCTTGGTTTGCGGATTTGGTGAACTATTTGGCTTGTGGGGAGTTTCCCCCAAATGCTTCAAGGAACCAAAAGAAGAAGTTGAAAAGGGAAGCAAGGCATTACATATGGGATGATCCGATCCTTTTCAAAAGAGGAGTAGATGGTTTACTCCGTAGATGTGTGCCAAATGATGAAGTGAAGAGCGTTTTGAAGATGTGCCACTCCGATCCTTGTGGAGGGCACATGGGTGCCAACAAAACAGCCTTCAAAGTATTACAAAGCGGGTTATGGTGGCCTCAAATCTTCAAAGATTCATGGGGATTTGTGAAAACATGTGACTCTTGCCAAAGAACCGGTAATGTTTCGAAGAGAAATGAAATGCCTCAACAACCGATTCTTGAACTTGAGGTGTTTGATGTGTGGGGCATTGATTTCATGGGACCTTTTCCCTCATCTAATGGAAATCAATACATCCTTGTGGCGGTTGATTATGTTTCTAAATGGGTTGAAGCCATTGCCTCCCCAACTAATGACCACAAGGTAGTGATGAAGATGTTCAAAAAGGTGATATTTCCAAGATTTGGGATCCCTAGAGCAGTGGTTAGCGATAATGGTTCTCATTTTATTCATAATGTGTTTCAAAAGATGCTGAGAAAGAATGGGGTCCATCAACGCTTTGGCACGACTTATCGCCAAATCAAGGTAATTCTTGAGAAAACAGTGGCTAGGAATAGGAAAGATTGGTCGGACAAGCTAGATGATGCCCTTTGGGCCTATAGAACCGCTTTCAAAACCCCCATCGGCACTACCCCCTACCGGCTTGTTATATGGTAAGTCTTGTCACCTTCCGGTTGAACTTGAACACCGTGCTCAACGGGCTATCAAAAAGATCAACTTTGATTTGGCGAGTGCGGGTGAACAAAGGTGGCTAGACTTGCATGAGTTAGAGGAACTACGGATGGATGCTTATGATTGTGCAAGCTTGTACAAAACCCGGTCAAAGGAGTGGCACGACCGACAAATTGAAAAGAAGACCTTCGATGTTGGAGATAAGGTGTTGCTTTACAATTCAAGGATGAAACTGTTTCCCGGAAAGCTCATGTCAAGGTGGAGTGGTCCATTCACCGTTAAGGAGGTGTTCCCCCATGGAGCAGTTGAGCTAAATGATTTGGATGGATCGAGGTCGTTCAAGGTCAATGGGCATCGCCTCAAGCTTTATTATGAGGATGCTCATGTTGGTTTGATTGAGTCAATGCAATGCAGTCTCATCTCTTGAATGTGTGAAGTACGTCAAGCTAGTGACGTTAAAGAAGCGCTTCCGGGAGGCAACCCGAGTTTCTAACCCTCCTCTATTCTATTTGCTTGATGTTTTCTTTTCTTCTTTCACAACTTTGGATTGATGGTTTTGCGTGTATTTGGTTTGTGTTGGTATTCTTGTTTGTCTTGCCTTAAAAAGGAATGCATTTTCCATATACCTTAGGCGTGATTGTGTTGTATTTTAGTGTGTCTTGAGGGGAAGTTTTGTGCAAATTTTCAGATAGAGGGATTTAGGGGTGTTCGACCAAAACTGCAGCAAGGTTCGGCCGAACTTTGCAAAAGTTTGACCGAACCACCCAAGAGTTCGGTCGCTCCTCCCCTAGAACTCAAAATGGGCTAAAAACTGTCGAATTCTGGAAAATCAAAGAGTTCGACCGAACTTTTCATAAGTTTGGTCGAACCTATGCTGGTCCGACCGAACCTTCAGAAAGTTCGGCCGCTCCTGTTCCGGAAATCAAATTAGGCTGAATTCTGGCAGTTTCTGGAAAATCCAAAAGTTCGGTCGAACTTTTAAAAAGTTTGGTTGAACTTATTATGGTCCGACCGAACCTCATAAGGTCCGACCGAACCTTTTTCGATCTTGCCCAGATTTAATAGACTTGAGTCGCTGCTTTCTCACTCTTACTTCTTACATTCGGCTCTCCCTCTCCCTTTTCTTCTCCTTCTCACCCTAATACTCCATAGTCACCCCTCCTTCAACCTCAAATCTTCATAAAAATCACTCCTATCTTTTTCCCTCCTCACTTCATTTACATCCACTACTCAATTCCTAAAATCTCCCATAAAAATCACTCCTTAAATTTTCCCAATTTCTAGGGTTTGAGTGACTTGAAACTTCTTGATTTCTACTTACTTCCAATCAATTGTGGTATGGTTATTCTAACTTTTGCAAGCTCATTTCTTCAATTTCTCTTTGTTTTACCATGTTTTACATGTTCAAGTATGATATGTGGTACAATTGATATTGTTAGTCATGGCTTATTTGATTTAAATGGTTATTGGGATTTCCTTGTTGTAATTGGTTGGTTGTTGTTAGTAGAACTTGTTTCATGATGAATATGCATGTATGACTTGGGTTTTCATGATTTCAATTTGTTTGCTTGAATGTGTTAATCTTTCACTAGGTTGTTCATGCTACATTTTGATTGAGAAATTCTTGAGTTGGATGGAATTTTGTGACTATTACTCATTGTTCTCGGTTTGATTTCGATGAGTTTTGAGTGGATTTCATGAATTTTAGGGGACGTCATGCCCATTTTCGCCTAGATTTTCTTAGGATTTGCATTCGATTGCCATATGATTTTTAGCTCATGCCTTGGTTTATAAGTGTCCATTAATGCCTTGAATTGTATTGTTGCTACCGTCTACATCTATTTCACAACTCATGGCTTTTACTCTCATTGCACACACTTTTAATCTCGACGAGCTTCTTGTGCCCCCTTTTGGCTTGAATCTTCCTAATGTTAATTCTTGGCGATTTTTGTAGATTCACAATGCATCTTTTTGGCAAAAGCAAGTCCAAGAGGAAGAGGACGGGTGAATCTTCATCGTCAAATTTTCCTCCTCCTCCCGGCATCTATGATCATGGCATCATCGCTCCAAACAAACACTTTTGGGATGTCTATAAAACCCTCATAGACCGTCCCATTCGTTCTACAAGGTTCTTCTGCGGGAACACCTTAAGAAAGCTTGGCATCATGGATGAAGTAGTCCGGCTCGCACAAAACTTTGGTTGGGGCGAGTTCATTGACCTCCACGCTCACACCTATGAGCGCGTCACATTGGAGTTCCTTGCTTCCCTCCGCAAGGAAGTCATTGAAGAAGATGATGAAGGGAATGAATCTCAAATTATTCTTCACTTTCGTATGTTCAACGAAGACCATTCCCTATCCGAGAGTGAGCTCAATGAGATCTTCCATTGGCAAGCAACCGGGATGCATCGGCCTTCCGATATGACCTCAATGTGTCGCATTCCCTATAATGAACAAGAATGGTGGCAAAGCATCTCCACCAAGCCCATCTTTCGCACTAACACCGCAAAGGTCAACAACATCATCCATATTGCTTTAAGATACTTTGCCCGGCTCCTTCAGTATGCCGTATTCTTCAAGGCAAACCTCGGCTCTATGGTGAAAGATGAGGTAGCTTGCCTTTTCTTGGCCGACAATCCTCAGCGTTTAAAGTTCAAATGCTCCACCACTTTTATCTCGAGATTGTTGGACACTCGAGATGGGCGGCTTGGTGATGAGATACACATGGGGGGCATGATCACCCTCATTGCCCTTTCTTTGAATGGTGGAGCTTACAAGGACCAAATTGATTTGCTCCCCCATGTGCTCCAAAACAAAGAAGAAGAGGTCGTCGGCTACCCTCCTTATGCTCTTTCTATTGTTGCTCTCCGCAACCAACGCTTCATCAACTACTCCACCCAGAATCGCAAATTTATCCTCTTGGTAGATAATGGAGAAGAATGGTGTGTCCTCCCGGATCCTCCTCACACTTCGGTAGACCCTTCCAACCCGCTAAGGTGGAAGATTGCGCGAAAATTCATCCCCGATGAATTAAGGAAAAAACAAGCCCGCGGTGCAATCCCTCACCCTCAACCGGTCTACCAAGTGGAGCATAATTTCCCCCCCCCCCTAGTGGGGGAGGTGAGACATCTTCTTCATCTTCCTCTTCTCCTTTTGATATGAGTGCCCTGCGTAGTACCCTCGATGGTATTCGTTTTGATAATCAGGCTTCTATTGAACAATGGGGGTACTACGCAAGGATGAACTATGATAGTCTTGTGCAAGCGGGCGTTCAAACGCCCTATGTTAACTATCCCTACCACCCGCCTCAAGAGGGCCCAGTTCCACATTGGGACACCTATGACCCTAACAACCCCTCCCCCAACACCTATGCTTATTGGGAAGGTCCTATCAACCCATCCCAACGTGTTGGTACCCCACCATACAACCCTTATCGGCCGGGTGGGTGCGACTACGCCTATGATCCGGCAAGTCCATCAACCCCGAATCCTTTTGATGGTGGTTGGGGTACCCAAGGGTGGCCCTATGAGCACTTTAACCAACCTTTCCATCCATCCATAGATCGCCCGGGGTTTGATTTCATGAACCCCCCTCAGGAACGGGAGGATAGAAACCCCCAATGAGGGTTCTCTCCCTCCATTCCCCCCCCCCCCCCGGACTTTCATGCCTATTCCTTTTGCTCGAGACGTGCAAAAGACTAGCGTGGGGGAGGATGTTCCTTTTGGTTGAAGTGTACATAGGAGGGTAGTGTGGTAGGATGGTAGCTTGTGCATATGGAGAACCATCACGGATAATGAATTTATTGTAGTTAGAGATGATTTTTGGTTGGTAATATTCTTATGATGATGATGTTAAAAAAAAAAAAAAAAAAAAAAAAAAAAAAAAAAAAAAATTGAAGTTGTTTTTCCCTCTTCTCTCTTGATCCCAAAATCCAAATCCCAAAATCCAAATTTTGTAGATAGCTTTTTGTCAATCTTTTTCTTTTGTTTATAATTCTAGTCTTTTCCTTTTGTTCACTAACTTTTCTTTGTATAGTTGTAGTGTTTCTTTTCTTTTGGCTCACTTTCCTTATAGCTTGAAAACGGAAGCACAAAATGATGGGATAAGGAGCAACTCAAGCTCCGGAAACCTTGGTGAGATCGCAATTTTGCCTTGTGTTCCATTTCAAGCAGCATTTGGTGAGATCTTTCCCTATTTTCCTTTATTTTTTTTTTCCTTGTGTGCATAGTTAGCTTAGACTAGAATGGAGTTGATTGTTCGAGGTTGTTTGCATTTGATTCCTCGGAATCTGGTGATCGTTGGTATTGATGCCGAACGATCTTTGTTTGTCGATTGAGAATTATATGTTTACTAGCCTCTTATCTCTCTTGTACTCCTTGCATAAAAAAAAAAAAAAAAAAAAAAAAAAAAAAAAAAAAAAGGGGGGGTGAAAAAGATTTTCCTTTTTATTCATGGCAAACCACGAAAAGCTTAGTTGTTTCATTTTCATTTCGAGCATAATAATGTTGACTCGTGTGTTTGAATGCTTTGCTTCTTGAGTGTTATAAGTTTGCATGCTTCGGGATTGCCATTGGTTGACTCTGGGACATGTTCATGCTAAGGTAGTTGTTCTAGAACTCGTTAGGCCCATCGAACCCAAATTCACTTGTTTGTGGTAAGAAGGTGTTGCTCTCATTAGGGGATTTGAAGCCCTAGAGATGGTTTTTGTAACCCGATGTGAGCTTCATTGTTCAAGCCTCCAACATTACTTGTATGAGCGGCGTAGGATCCTCACCAAGGCATGCTTAGATCTAGAACTTGGCGTCTGGCTCCCGAGATCGAGACCGAACTAACCTACGAATGACAAAGGCATTCTTCATTCGGTGACTATTTTTGTTTTCTAGTATTAGTTTTTTTTTTTTCTTTTGTATTTTTGGGTTGCATTTGCCCTTACCATGTTGAATCTTCCCCTCCTTGATTATAGCACATTGCAAGCCCATGGCCCTTTTGTTTTACTTTCACCCTTAGAATCGTGAAGCTCAAGCCATGAGGGTTTATTGTAGTTTTGATTTGAAATTTGGAACGGAATGGTTCTACTTGGAAAGTGAAGCAGTGTTTTTTGTGAATATATGTTCAAGAAAAGCAAATGTAAATCCTAGAAAAAGCCTTTGAAGCTAAAAAAAAAAAAAAAAAAAAAAGAGAGAGAGAATGTGACAAACGAAGGGTTGATGAATGAAGATGTAAGAGGAAAGCGAAAGCTCAAAAGTGTTTGGCATTTTAGTTCAAGATTGTGGCAACGTAGTTTGAAAATTGGTTGATGATTGATTTTGAAAAAGAGGCTTGATCACCCTTTGCTTCACGGTTAGGCTAAGCACCAATTTCCAAATTCCTCCACACCCTTACCCCCCTAGCCATCGTTATAACCCTTTCAATGCCCTGTTGACCTAGGTTGGTTGAGTCACTTATCGGTGGAGGGAGCTGGAACTCAAGCATATGGAGAAGGCATGACTTGGTGAGATGTCAGGTTCCCCTATTTTGCAGTGTTTTATCTTTGTTCCGGCTCCTTCGAGGAGTCACTTGATGCTATCTCCAAGGGCGGATTTGAATCTAGATGAGGGAACGCGGTAAGATTGTATGGAATGCGGGGGGAGTGGTGCATGTTTGAGTTCTCTATGCTTAGCATAGCTTATCCTTCAATCAACTTTCGGCATCCCCTTGCATGCTCACTTCTACTACTCAGAAAGTTTGACACTCATTCATGTTTGTTATCTCCAAAAGCTCGATTTGGCTATGATTTGTGTTGGATTTGTTGTTTCTTTTTCCCTTGTTTTTGGTTTGTCTTGAACGCAATTTTGTAAGAGTTGTGGGGTATGCTCTCTGGAAACCCTCACGAGATCACAACTCATCCTCATCGGCGACCTTGGGGTTTAAATGGCTTGTTGCTTTTGCTAAAAGCAATTTCGGTTTTTCTTTTGTTCCTTGCATGTTTGAATAACTAATTCTTTCTCCCTTGTTCTTTTTCCTTTGCTTTGCTCGAGGGCGAGCAAAGGCTTAGCGTGGGGGAGTTTGATGAGTGACATTTATGTCACTCTTAGGGGTAGTATTTAGGTCTTTTTCCTCTTATTTTTCTTAGGTTTTTCCACCTCATTATCCTCTTATGGCTTCTTTTTGTGTTGATGAAAAGTAATGCTTATTTTGATAATCTTTATGCATTATTTTATCATCCCCGTGCTCTCGTGAACTTTGGTATCTTCTGCAGGTTCCATGACAGTCCTATGCACGGTGGGAGGCCCCTTGGCCAAGCATGGAAGCCATGGACAAAGGAAAGAGAGGCAAAAGGGAAGGAGAGGAAGCAAGAAAAGGAAGTGCAAGAGGAGGTGTGGCCGAACCTCTGAAAGGTCCGGTCGAACCTTGGTGTGGTCAAACTTTTCAAAAGTTCGACCGAACCTCCAGGGTGCAGTGAAGGCAGTGTCAAACCTGTTTTCAGCAATTTTGCAGGAGAGGTCGAACCTCAAAAGTTCGACCAAACAAGGATCAGGGAGGTTCGACCGAACCTACACATGGTTCGACCGAACCTACCCTGAGTCCGACCGAACTTACCCATAGTTCGGTCGGACCTTTTCCCGATCTCAGCCGATTTTGTACGGACTATTTAAGGTCCTTTTGAGATCGTTTAAAAGAAGACGGGAGAAGCAGGACAATAGCCTAGTTTTCAGAAACCTCCCTTAGTTTGAAACATTCCTTAGGATTAATTTAGCTTAGTTTTCATCAAATCAAATCATTGTATTAGTGAAATTCAAGAATTATTCTCAAAGTTGGGCAATTTGTATTCAACATTTGAAGCTTCAATTAGTAATTTCTCCAACCTTCTTCCTTTTAATTTCAGATTCCATTTGGTATTTGCATGTTATTTAAATCTTCTTAGTTCTTGGTAATTTGTTATTGGATGATAGTTATTTCAATTGTTAACCACTTTTCCCCAATTATTGAAGTATTTAGAACCCTAATTCTTGATTGCATGTTGATAAACATGAGTTGTGAGTAGTTTTCTTGCTAGGGGTTGGGTGAAGCTCGACCTTTTTGGGTTAACTATGCAAATGTGGGAGAAGCATTGATGTTTGTATTGCAATTAAATTGATTATATGAGATTGCTTGTTAGTTCCTCATGATAGGTTTAGCTACCCTTGACTAAGGAGCTTGATAGTATGATATGCCTAATTTGACATGGAAGTGTAAATTGAGTACGTCATTACTTATTGTAATTTGATTATGTATCATCTATTGCTAAACTAATGAGGAATCTAAGTTTAGTAGTGAGAGTTGTTTTCTAATTGCATGAGGTTGATTTTACATATAGTCCTTGCTATATCTTGTCTATTTTACTCCCCGTTTGCCTATTTGCCTTGGTTGAGCGGATCTCATTCCCTAGTATCTTTAATTCATTGATTTAGAACCATAGTTTGTTTGTCTTCTTGACGAACCCCTATTCACCAATTGACTTCGAACTAGCTTAAGTGTAAAGATCTTTGGCAATCATATCATGTTCCTTGTGGACCGAACTCTTACTTGTCATTATGCTTGGTTTGTAAGGTGTTTGTTAATAAATGTGTTTGATTGAGTGTGGAATGTACGACCGTTCGCACGCCCATCAGGCACATTGCTCTATAAACCAAAAACAAACGGCCCTACGGAGTGTTTCATAACTAAACATCGCATTCGTTTGGCCTGAGACAAAGATAAACGTACCGCTATACTGTAAACACGCGGGAGACAGTTAAAATCTAAGTCAGAAACTGCCTGTTATTGCTTGGAACAATAAAGTCGGCATAATTTTAGTAAATAGCCAAGAAAAACTTGGCGAAAAAAGAGGTACCATGCGGTCAAAGTCGTCTATATCTTCTACTCACTCAAATCAAAGTGACAGAGATTGATTAACCCCAAGGGTTAACTCATAGTCACTCCGACAAACTTGAGATGGAACCTAAACGGTGCGAACCAAGCTGCCTGTTTTTTGGCAAACAGACGGTACTCAGCCACTATTCCTCTAAGTTTCAAGCACAACTTTCTCTCCCTTTGTCAGAGAAGAAGAACTCATAGTCACTTAACAATATACAATTGGAATCTAAAAGGAACGAATGAGGCCGCTTGTTTGTTGGCAAACAGACGGCATTCGGGCATTGTTCCTATTATACTTTGATGGGAAACATCCAGATTGGCGCCTATTCTGTACAACCTCCAAGCAGACGGACTATTTACAATGAACAAAGTAAACTAAGTACAAAACTTAGTGACAAAACCGAGGTTCGTCAAAGAACTATATTGAGGCTGAGAGCCGAATAATGCTGAGTGTCCGCCTGTCGAATAGCCGCCTGTCCACCTGGTTTGGGGCAGTTATTATAGTGATTGATTGACTTAAAAATCAGTTATACTCAAAATGTATCAAAGATTTCCAAGTGAAACTAGACGAAAAAGGTAAAAAGGCATCGGTTCAAACCCCCCCTTTGGCACCGGTTTTGAACTGTTGGGGATTTGAAGGATGCCAAATCCATGAAAAATGACAAATAGCTAATTCATCTGCCTTTGCCTATCAATTAAGAGCTTAAGGAACAAATTGTATCATTTATTAGTGCACGATTATCAAGGTTAGCATAGCTACAAAAGCTTACTTTACATGCAATAGCCATCAGCTAAAATGGAGAGTATATTCTCAAAAGACCTCAGCTAAGTTCTAATTGGAAAACATAGAAGGACAAGGCAAACTGAGAGAAAATACTCTGCTACAGAAACAAATGGCACCAGCAAAAGAAACTTGATAATACATATGAACATATCTACATGAGGAATTACCCCCAGAAATAGAAAATATTTGTAGAAAAAAAAAAGGCAGAAACCTGTGAAATTCTTGGAACCAGGACCAGAGCTAACTTTCATTTTTTCTCTTTAGCTCCTTAACTTGCTCTACTACTCTTTCTAGGAGAGCTGCCTTGTCCATCTGTTTTACCAAGTTAGAAAATGTGATGATTTTTATTTTTTAATATTGTAAAAACTAATTCTAAATGCACAAGATATGTACTATAAGACACATAGACAACTCGTCTAAGAGATTACTGAAAAGATAAGGGCAATTTGGTAATTTAAGACAGAGATTAAATTGCTAAAGAGTTGGCTTGTAAGATAGAGATTCTACCCAATAGGCCAATATCATTCGAATTTTAGATAGTATAACATCTCGTTATATTTTCCCTTATTATTCTATATGGTAGATATTGTGTTTAAAGCATTTAATGAAGAAGCAACACACATCAAAAAACAGCCCTCAAGGCCCCATCACAGAGACAAAAACACGAACAGAAATCAGCATATCCAGATAAGAACATGAACAGGGATCAGCAGGTCCAGCTAAGGCAGCAGGCAGACAAACATCAGAAGATTAGCAAGCTTACCAGACAGCTTCAGAGACCATTTAAACACTAACAAAAACAGGACCAGAATTCTAGCAACAACCACAACATCAAACACCAGGCATATTACACTTTAACACTCTGATTAATTAGCAACTTGAAATTAGACGGTAGGATTTTGATGAAGAACGCCAGAAGAGATAGAGACGTGATAACTAACTTTATTATAGTTTGTAATCTTTTATTCAGTTAATTAAGCTTATGTAAAAAAAAAAAAAAAAAATTCTTTACCAAAAATGACTTTCACCGAAGGAAAGAAACTAACTTTACCTCGATCGAGCAACATTTTAAAAATGTGCTACCCTTTCTATCTTGGACCAAAATGTGCTACACCAGGCATATTACACTTTAACACTCTCTGAATAATTTAGATGAAATGAGATAGCTCAAAATTAAATAGCCCCTCATAATAACAAGTAATCTAGATTTGTATGAGATGGCTCAAAATATTTTAACCCCTCAAAATTTCTGCAAAACTTGAAAAATCTAGCTTTAAAACCAAAATCATAGAACTTACTTTGAGTGCTTGAATTGAGAATGAACGTTGTACAGTTTCTTTGTACAAAAAAAGGGAGAGAAGAGAAGAGTCTGCAAAGTGTTTCCATACAAATTAAGGTTGTAAAATTGTAAACTAGGGAGTAATTACTAATTAGTGGACCAAAGAATCTTTAACTTAAAAGGATATTTTGAAAAAAAAAAACATGGCAAATATGAAAAGAAAACTAAAAAATTGCAAAGTAATAATGGTCAACGGAAGAATGCCTGAAATTCAATGTCTGCTCATCATAGTAGGAGAAAGTATGGAAGACAAGTGTTATTAATAATATATGTTTCTTTTCAACAAATTGACCAGGCAAGATAAAGCTGGTAGAACTAGGAGATAAATTCTTAAAAAGTAATCTCCTAGATGCGAATCATTTAGCTCCCATGTGATCATAATGAATGGATAAATGTAAAGCTTAAAACATTTAAGAGTTAGGCAGCAGGACAAACCAGTATTAAACTGTTCGGGAAGTGTATCGAAGTAGAATTTGTACTTCGAGTCAATGTTGTGCCTCTCCCTCATACTCCACAACAACAACATAGTTTCAGCGGAAATGCCATCTATCTTTTCCAAAATATGAATTTGATTAGAAAAAGAATAAAAAGTTATTATTATTATTTTCCCTCATAAATATAACAACATAATGTATCCAACTGTTTGGGAAATCACGTAATTCAGAAGGTGTTGAAGGATAGAGCACTTTGAGTCATAGTACATGTATTAATGTATATAGTTTATGCATATGTAATCCTTTCGCCAGATGAAGCAATAACTAAAATATTAACCCAAACCCAATTCAAACTACAATTAGCTCAGACTAAATTACAAACACTCTCTGATTAATTAGCAACAATAACTAATCATAAACAAAACCAGAATGCCCCAATTAAGCTACAATTAGACCATAGCAAACTGCAACCACTAACTCAAATTGCTTACCTCTGCTTATCCGAGTTTATAGTTGCTGTCAATTGAAAACCCACACCTCCAAACGCCATTGGAGCTATCAATTAACGCAAAGGCGCCGCTCAGCAGTCGGAGGTGACGGACTGAGAGAGGAATTCAAAAAAACTTGAAGAATCTTGCTCTAAATAATTTGAACCCCTCATATTCTGCACAACTTGAAGAATCTAGCTCTAAATAATACTAAACCCCTCAAAATTTCCGCACAACCGAAGAATCAGGATTTTAGTTCACCTTTTTATTACTAAAACAATCTCAAACAAAACATAGCTTTAACCAGAATGGAGAAGGTGAAAATTCAGGACGGTGGAAGTAAGAGAATTGAAACTCAAATCAATACCAACCATTACAATTAGAAAAACAAACAAAAAAAAAACAAATTCGCCGCTTGGAAACCCTAATAAATAAAAACTACGCAATTAACAGCCAAAAAAACCAAATTAACAACAAAAATCAATGACGAAAAAAAACCCCAATCAATCAAAAATCAGTAAAAACACCAACAAATTAAAAACACATGAAAATCATCAAAGTAGAATCAAACCAATAACGAAGTAGAAAATGCAGTTGAATCCGAAAACAGTAGAGTCAAATCTATGCTAACCCAAACAAAAAGGAAGAAGAATAGGAGGAAAAGACGAACCTTAAAAAGGGGGAAAGAGAAAAAACGAAGAAACCCTAATTTGTATTTTTGAAAGAATAGATCAGGATCTGTGAGAAAGAAGATGGAAAAAACGGGGGGGAAAGAAAGAAAGAAAGAAAAGCGAGCCCGGTTTTTTTTTTTTAATAAGTTGGCACCGGTTTAAACCGGTGCTAATGAAATGATTGGCACCGGTTTTGGGTGGAACCGGTGCCAACACTGATTTTTGCAATTCCGCCCATTTTTTTTAGCACCGGTTTTCAAGAATCGGTGCTAAAAGGGGGGTGCCTATTTCATTTTTTCTACTAGTGTGAATCCATCAACCTTAGAAACCAGGTGCACAGCCGGCCAGGGGCAAGAACAGTCGGTATACCAAAATAATCGGC
The DNA here is from genome assembly GCF_001683475.1 of Chenopodium quinoa. Lineage (NCBI taxonomy): Eukaryota > Viridiplantae > Streptophyta > Magnoliopsida > Caryophyllales > Amaranthaceae > Chenopodium > Chenopodium quinoa. Next base: position 197,424 of record NW_018745054.1, on the reverse strand, counting down.
ACTTGAAAACATACAAAAAGGCAAGCTACATACACTTAGCAAAATTCATGAAAAGCAAAAATTTGAAGAATACTGGCAAAAACAGCTGGAGGATTAATATAAACAGTCGGCAAGATAACCGACTAGAAATGTTAAAATTTGAAATTGTCAATAAACACCGACCCCTTGGTCGAGTAATGATACAGAACAAGTGGCACACTGCCAAAGAAAGTTGACATATAAAGAAAAACATGAGTTCAAGGAGCTGGAGGAGGACCTTCAGTGTCGGCAGCCGCTTGATTTGGATCATCAACCAGCGGTTGTTCCTTATCGGCATCCGCCTCCTCCTGTGCGGGGCTCCTCACCAGCATCCGCCTCCTGCTTGTCATCCTTTTCCTGGTTTGACTCCCCGGAAGTGGAGTCGGACGCCTCATCCTCCGCCTCCTCCTCGCCGTTTGCCGGCCCCATGATCTTTTTGTTGTTTTGATCAGTACAAATAGCGAATTGACTCCCCTATTTTTCATAGCCGGTATCAGGGAAGAGGGCTGCCCAGGTCATCTTCATAATGGCGTTGCAGTCGTCCATCATGTCCTGAACAAGAGCCATCTTCTCCTCGCAAGCTTTCTCGTTAAGTTTCTGGGTGAGGTCATCCTCTTGATTCTGCAGGCGGCCCTTGAGCTTGTTCACCCGGGCGTGGAGTCCCTTGGCCTCCTTGTCTGCCTCCTTTAGAGGCGTCATCTCACCTTTGAGGTCCTTTACAGACTTCTCCAGCTCCAAGATCTTCTTCCTGGCTGCCTCTAAGTCCTTCTTGACCTGCAAAGTGGCGGACGCCTGGTAATATAATATGTCAGTGGTCAGAATCTCGTTTTGTGCTATCTAGAACATAGCTTAATCAGAATCAGAGGCGGCCATGGCCTTCGCAGCTTTTATCTCTTTTTTCTTCTTGGTGATGGGTTTGCGGAGACCATACACTCGCAGCATAGACTGCAACCCGCCAAAAACAGTTGTCAGTTACGGGCGACTAGGGAAATGTTTAAATAAAAAGAGAGAACTTTTTTACTAAGTAACCTTAGCAAGAAGAGCCATGATGGCTTCAAGGTTAAGGGTGCCGACTCCCTTAACAGACTCCTTGTCCTCAGCAGGGATGGCCTTCAGCATGGCCTTGGCCATCTGAACCAGGTCCAGCTTTTGAGGGAATTCGCAAGGTAGACCCTGATTAATACGTGGCATGGAAATAGAAAACTAGCTGCCTGAAATCAGAGGACTCAGTTGCTCGACGATAATTTGAATATTTGAACAAATTATACCTCTCGCCGCCTCCTTTTCTCTTGGAGGATGGCTGCTCCTAGGGGTGGCCGGAGTCCTTGCCCCGCTTTGGGGAGTCCTTCCTTGCCTTTCGGCCGTCTGTCTCCTGGCTTTGCCAAGAGTTGACACACATCCCCAGTCGTTTGCTTTCTGACCTTCGGGTCCGGCTGGGAAGAGGAGGAAGGTCTGACAGCGTCACTCTGTAATAAGTAATTGAGTCAAAAACAGGCGATAGATAAAAAAAGGGAGAGAAAATTGTGCCAAGGTAAATTAGCTCACCCTAGGCGCCTATTTGGCAGGCGACTCCTTAGTGGATCGCTTGCCAAGAGTTGCTGCGCGGAGTTAGGCGGCTACTTTCTTGGAGGCCGAGATCTTGTCCATAGCCTTATCTGCAAAAGACGATCCAAATGTAGACACATAATTTGTCAAGTCTATCAAGACACCCTAAATAGGCGGCCCACTACCTTTCGGCATCTCCTCACTAAGGCCGCAGGCGGCCAGGTATACCCCATCGTATAACCAGTTATACTTTGGGATGTAGTTTTGAGGGATGAAATCCTTCACGCCAGTCTCGGGGTTCGCCTGTATGTCAACTTTGAAGAGCCCTCTATCAAGGATCTCTTCCTTTGCTATTTTAGGAACAGGCGGCAGATCAGATCCGCCTGTTAGGTAAGGTGGATCCCTATTTAACCTATTGAACTTCTGGTTTTTGACCTTGTTAGGGTGGGAGACTATGTAGAAGGTGTTCCTCCAATCCTTCCACTTGCTCTCCTTCCCCATAGTAATCATGTAGCCTTTGTGGCTAGTCATCTTGAACCAGCCGGTCCCATTAATTTTTAGGGTCCGACTGAGGTAGTTCATGTGAGAAAAAGCTTCGAAGCTTGGCTCCACCTCATACATCTCACAGCAGAAAACATAGCCTAAGATATTGAACCATGAGTTTGGGCCAGTTGCTAGAGACCAAGCTGGTACCCATCCAAAATCCTCTCTACAGCCGGATGTAGAGGAAATCTTAAACCAGCTTTAATGGCCGCCTCATAGCAGCCAAAATACTCGTCGTTGTAGTTGGACTTCTTTGGCCAGACTACTGTATCCTCGGCATCCAACACTGTTAGAATGTAACCATGACCCATTACGTGGTCAGCCCTAAAACTCTCAATCTTTTCAAACATGGCCTTGCGCCTGCCTTTGGGAACATAGCAAAAGTAAGGGGTATACATTTCCCTTTGGGTTACAGCCGGCTCTGCCCATCTCTCCCCTTTCACAGTCTCATGGCTTTCTCTCGCTGTATATAGCCGAGAGTGCTTCTCCTCTAAGTCGTCAGAGTACCGACTGGACATGCTGGGCTCAGAGTCGTCGCTCGAGCTCTCGGGCAAAGCAGTCGCCCGCCCGGATAGATCAATGATAGGAGGATCATTCTAAACCTCCTCCCCGGCCTAATTCTGCCAAAATAGAATCACTTGGGGTGCTTGGGACGCCTGTTGGCATGTCCGAGATCTCGTTAATGGGCGCATAGTATGAGGAGTCGTCTGAATTTGTTATTCTGGCCGTTCTCTTTGTTCTAGCCATGGTGTCCTACATAGCCACATAGACAGTCGGACTCTGGGCAGTTCGCAAAGGGTGATCTAGCATGGGGCAGGCGGCACTCCTAGTTCTAGATTCAGTTGTCCCAGGTGATCGGCTGATCACTAACATAGGTCGTGCCTGGCGCTTTTGGGCTACCATTTAAAAAAAAAAAAGAAAACACAAAGAGAAAGTGGAAAAGGGAAAAGGCGGTTACCTTTAAGTAGAGAAGTCTTGGAACTTTTGAAAAACTGAGCGGCTGAAGAAGCAGGCAGGCTGGGAACTGGCAGTCTGTAAACAAGCGGCAGTCATCTAAAGTATCGGAGCAAACGTCCAAAGTTCTGTGTTTAAAAAGTTCTAGAATGTCCAAATGATTTGGACACCCCTTATTTATAGGGGGGAATTTCAAGGGTAAAAAAAAAACGAAAAAGACCGTTACCCAATCATAGCGTGACACCTGTCACAAGCGCCACGTGGCATACCATGTCACCCTTGTGAGGGGCAAATGATAAGGGGATTTTTTCCCGACACTTGGACCAAAGAAGCCCTGCCACATATCATCCACGTGGACCAATCAGAGCCCTCCACGTGACACCTTTTGAGGGGTCCAAGGTCGACCAATCAGGTCACGACACGTGGCAGGCAAAAATTGTCAACTAGGAAAGTAGGCCTCCTACGGCCCAAATTCCTAGGCAAGGCCCAGTCAGCCCTAAGTTTACTAAAACCATTCCAACACCCTATAGAAGGGAGTTGTTTCCCTATGAGGAACATCAATTCAAAAATACACATTAACTCACAATTAGGGAAAGTCAGACACCTAACACCTCGAACTGAGCATCTACACATTGCAGATACTCTCTTGGAGTTCGGGAGAGACCTTTTACTTTCCGCACTTTACTTCTCATATACAATCTAACTTGATTGTCGAAGGAGGAACTCCCACCCACCAGAGTCTCCGTTGTTTTGTAGGTACAGGCGTCCAGAAGTCAGTCTTAGAATTGTACCTCTCCTAAAGGACATAATAAAACATTGAAACACATTCTACAAACCTAATTAAATTAAATGAAAATCAAACACATTCAAACATTGAATTATGAATCAAATGAAAGTCAAATGCATTCAACAAAGCTTATTGAATCAAATGAAAATCAAACACTTTCGAACAAAGCTAATTGAATCAAATGAAAGTCAAACACATTCAAACAAATATTTTTTGAATCAAATGAAAGTCAACTGCATTCAACAATGATAATAGAATCAAATGAAAGTCAAACATATTCAAACAAATCTATTTGAATCAAATGAAAGTCAAATGCATTCTACAAACCAAATTAAATCAAATGAAAGTCAAACATATTCGAACAAAGCTAATTAAATCAAATGAAAGTAAAACACTTTTAAACAAAGATTTGAAACAAATGATAGTAAACACATTCAAACAAAGCTATTTGAATCGAATGAAAGTCAAATACATTCTACAAAGCTAATTGAATCAAATGAAATTCAAATGCTTTCAAAAAAGCTAATTGAATAGAATGAAAGTCAAACATATTCAAACAATGCTAATTGAATCAAATGAAAGTCAAACACATTCAAACAAAGCTTTATGAATCAAATGAAAGTCAAATGCATTTAATGACATTACTAAACCTTAGAGAGAGAAAGTGAAAAACCATAGAGAGAGAAAGCTTCAATTTGAGTCTATGGTGGCTTGATTTTGCTGGTTTACTTCCCAATTTCTGGTTTTTATGGCTCGAGAGAAGAAGCAAGCTACCCTTGCTCCCTCTAAGGTCTCCAAAGAAATTACTGAATCCTTATTTGTTCCTACTTTAGCTGGGTTTTAGGTTGTTCATAAGGTATTTGATGAAGGGGATGAACTCGTGACGCCTTCTCCTAGACTTATTCACCCCTCTGAAGGTTTGATAACTAGGCGTGATGATAAGCTGCTAGCCCTGAGCTTTGGATCGATTTGCCCTAAAATCAATGGAACAGTAACTTCCCCGAATACTGTTCCATTGCCTAGAAATCAAGCTACAAACCCTAGATTGCAAAGTGATTCAACTGGCCCCTCTGGTAATGAGTCTGAGGATATTAGGAGAGGAAGTGCTGGAAATCTAGACTTTACTGGGAAACTAAATGCAAAAGGGATTGCTCTAAATTTCGTTCCCCCCCCCCGGATGAAAGATGATAAGTCTATTGCCATTTTTCTTGTTGATGAAATTGAGGATGGAACGAAAAAATGGAATAATGTTGTTATTCTATATGCTGTTGGATTTTACCCCACAATTGCAGCTATTAAAAGATTTATTGTTAATGATTGGAGATTGGAGAATAATCCTGATGTGTTCTGGCATGATGAAGGATATTTTTTAATTAACCTGTGTTCTTCTGTTAACTTGAATTATGTCCTAAGTGGAGGTCCTTATATGCTTTTTGGAAAGCCTGTTATAGTTAAACCTTGGTCTGAGAAATTTGATTTCCATGCTGAAATTTTGCGCACTGTTCCATTGTGGATTAAGTTACCTAATCTGCCTCTTAATTGTTGGGGCCCTGAAACTTTAAGCAGAATAGGTAGTACTTTGGGGGTGCTAATTTGTGTTGATGAGTGCACATCAAGGAAATTAAGAGTCTCTTTTGCTAGAATGCTTGTTGAAATTGACATTACTAAGCCTCTTCCTAAATCTGTTTGGGTTGAGAGCCCTAAAGGAGAGGTAATTGAGGTTGCTGTTGTGTATGAATGAATCCCCCAGTTCTGTAAAAAATGCAACAAAGCTGGTCACATTTGTGATGAGCCTAAAGTGACTCAAGACCACAATGCTCCTAAGGCACAAACTCAAAAAAAGACTTGGGTGCAAAAAAGGGAGACAAGGCATTGGGATCCAAGATAAGCCTACTGGGAATTGGGAAACAGTGAAGAGAAAAGGGAAGGAGAATGCTGCTGTTAATGATAATGTTGTTCTGATCACTAATCAATTTAATGTGTAACCTGTTGATGAAGTCCCTGGGCCTAGTTGTCAGAACATTGAGCCTAGCGGGGGTGGGCCCCCTCCACAACATTGATTATTACAGCATGGAATGTTAGGGGTCTTAATGACCCTGCCAAGGTGGCTGATGTTAAATAGCACCTTCTTAGATCTGATGCCGATGTTGTTTGTCTATTTGAAATAAGAGTCAAGATGAAGAACTGTAAAGGGATCCAGTGCAAGATTTCTCATGGTTATACTTGGATTTGTAATTACACAACATCTGGAAAATGTAAAATTTGGCTACGTTGGAGGAGTGATAAAATTCATGTTCAGGTGAGTACTGTCTTATCTCAGTTTATTCATTGCATTGTAAGTACCTATGATTATAGTAGGCAAATTATGGTTACTTTTGTGTATGGTCTACATACTATTCATGATAGGAAGGACCTTTGGGAGGGTATTAGAAATATAGCTCCTATTTCTCTCCCTTGGTTCTGCACAGGAGACTTCAACACTATTCTACATGATGGTGACAGACTGAATTGGAGTGATCATTGATTACAAAACCAGATATTTTAGAAGGTTTGTTGAGGATTTGAGTTTGGTTGAGATAAAGAGTAAAGGGCCTTTTTACTCTTGGTCTAACAAAGCTCACAGTGGCCCTAGGGCTCAAACTAGGATTGACAAGGGATTTGTTAATTTTGAATGGCTTCTTCAATTTCCTAATGTTGAAGCTCTCTACCTTCTTCCTTCTCTCTCTGATCATACTCCTTTATTGTATGAGATCCTTCCTCCTCTTTCTAGGAAGGGAAGAGCTTTCCGGTTTATGAACCACTGTATCACTCACCCTGTGTTTATGAGTATAGTTCATGGTGTTTGGAGTGTTGGGGTACCTGGTAAAACCATGAGTAGAATCTGGAAAAAATTGAAAATTTTGACAGCTCATCTTAAGGAGCTTAATCTCAACTCTTATAATAACATTGATGAGAGAATTGAGCTAGCTCAAAGGGATCTTCTTGATATTCAGGTGAAAATGGCTACTAGCTCTCAGCTTTTTGTTTCTGATTTGGAGGCCCAGGAAGTTTATGCTATACATCAGTTGAGATATTGGAGATCTATTCAGGAGAGCATCTATAAACAGAAATCCAGAATTGATTGGGTGCAACTTGGGGATTCAAATAATAAATATTTCTTCTCCATGATGAAGCACAGGAAAGCTAGGAATAGAATAGATACTACGTTAACTGACCAGCATGTTCTCTTAAAAGTTCCTGGTGAGGTGGAAAGAGAAAATGTCAACTTCTACAAGAATCTAATGGGTTCAAACTCTCCTATTCTTGAAGCTGTTGATTTGGTTACTATGAGAGCAGGAAGACAACTCTCTGCCGGTTCTCAGAATCTGCTTATTGCTCTTGTTACTATCTCTGAAATTGACTGTGCTATTCAGAGCACTGCTTATGAGAAAGCTCCTGGTATTGATTGCTATAACTCTAAATTTTTTAAGTCTACATGGGAGATTGTCAAACTCGATATCTATGAGGCTGTGAATGATTTTTTTGAGACTGGTATTATGAGCTCCCAATGGAACTGCACTACATTGACCCTGGTGCCTAAGGTTCAAACTCCCTCCTATGTGAGTGATTTCAGGCCTATTGCTTGTTGTACAGTTCTTTACAAGATCATTTCAAAGATCATCACTGCTAGGCTTGCTTTGGTTATAGGAGAGGTAGTTGATGATGCTCAAGCTGGGTTTATCCCGGGTAAGCACATTGGGGATAATATTTTGATAGCTACTGAGCTTATAAAGGGGTATAGCCACAAATATATAACCCCTAGGTGCATGATCAAGGTTGACTTGAGAAAAGCATATGACTCCATGGAATGGCACTTTCTCAAGGTTGTAATGAATGAGCTTGGTATCCCTTCTATGTTTATAGGTTGGGTTATGGGGTGTATCACCTCTGTTTCCTTTTTTATTCTGATTAATGGTATTCCATGTGCTCCCTTTATAGCAAAAAAGGGTTAAGGAAAGGAGACCCTATGTCTCCTTTTCTCTTTGCTATAGGAATGGAGTATCTCTCTCGGTGTTTGCATGAGCTTGGTAAGAATCCTGATTTTAAATATCATCCAAGGTGTGAAAGGCTGTCCATTACTCATCTCATGTTTGCAGATGATCTTCTTTTGTTTACAAGAGCTGACAACTGTTCTGTTCAGCTTCTGTTTGAGGCTTTCCAGAAGTTCTCTAAAGCTTCTGGTTTGGTGGCTAACCTCACTAAAAGTGAGGTGTACTTTGGGGGGATCACTTAAGATGAACAAGCTATCCTTCTCAAAGGACTTGGTATGGTTGCTGGTACTATTCCTTTTAAATACCTTGGGGTTCCTTTGTCCTAAAAAATGCTAACAATTCTTATGGACAGGGAAGGCAAATCCCACAAAGAAATCTCTTGTTGCCTGGAAGACCATTTGTCTCCCTAAATCATGTGGAGGCTGGAATGTTATTGATCTATGTGATTAGAATATAACATCTATTTGCAAGGTTCTTTGGGATATTACTCATAAAGCTGACTCTTTATGGGTTAAATGGCTGCATGTTTATTACTTTAAGGCTAAGGACTTTTGGACAGTGGAATACCTCAAAAAGGTGATAGGCCGTCGTCGAGCCTACCAAAGATAATAAATCCTATCTTGGTCTCACTAACTAATAGCAAGGGTTAGAAAGGGTCGAACCCAAGAGAGGCGTTGAATCAACCACCGAGTACTACCGTTTAAAGAAGCTAAATGAAGTCGAAATTGGGTTGGTCTTGAGTAACTTCTACTAGTTCAATTAAACTAAAGCTAAGGGGAAATTAACAATATTTAGGGGAATCTAGGGCTCGGGTTATACCACTCAACTTCATCACAATTCACAATTAACATGCAACAATCAGGGTAAATTAATGGGATAAATTAGGTGAAGTCATTTAAGGCACCCAACTACTCTCTCAAGCTAGAGGGATTACTTGAATCATGAATACAACCTACTCTCGTGGTTACAAGGCATAAAACAAGTGTTAAAGCATAATCACGATGACATAAACATTCCTTTGACTGGAAATTCCTATTCTCATGGCATTTCGGCTCAATCAAGCATAAGGGAGCTAACTCAAGTTCATCTCTCAATCCTTCTTTAAGAAAGCTTGGATAAATAGTTCTAGCAATAGCCATATACAAGAACTAAGCAATTAAACCACTTAAACTTAACTAATTAACATCCCACAACAACCAAATTAGCACATGCAACTATTTATTAGTGACTACATTGAGGGTTTTACCTAAACCCTAGAAATTAGACTACTTACAATCCATGGAGGTTAAAGCAAATTGAGATTTCAAGCAATTCATGAACAAGTTCAAACTAAAGATTAAGCTAATTAACAATCTAAGCATACAAGAATTAAGCAAGCAATTAACAACAAAGTAAAGAGTAATGAAAGAGAAGAGTAAGAAATAGTTACTATGAAGCTTTAAAGTGAGCAACAATGGTGGAACTTGTCTTCTACAATGGATGAAATTGAATATTTCCAAGCTAATAATTAGAATCTAACTAATGATTTGAGAATTTAATGTTCTAGGATTGCAAAACTAAGAGAAGGCTCTAAAAACCTTGCTGCCCTTTTCTCTCCATACAAATGAGCTCAAAGCAGGTATTTATAAGACCCCCAAATAAAAAGGACGGAAAAAACAAGAATTGGGCTTGACTGCAGGTCTGCACGGATGTGCCAGGTTTGGCACGGACGTGCAGACCAAGCTGCACGGACGTACTGCCTTATGCACGGCCGTGCAGGGCATGGCAGAAGCTACTGCTTAGGCTTGAAATCTTGCACGGACGTGCCAGTTATGGCACGGAAGTGCAACCTCTTCTGCACGGACGTGCCAGTTATGGCACGGAAGTGCAACCTCTTCTGCACGGACGTGCCAACAAAAGCACGGCCGTGCAGGCCTTGGCAGAATGTTGTAGCTTTCTGGAACCTTCTGCACGGACGTGCAAGGTCTGACACGGCCGTGCAGGGTCTTCTAAGCCCTTTTTTCCATCTTTTCTTCTATATTGCTCCTTTCGTTGGCTTCTTTCTACCATCTTCTTGCTTCTTACCTTGATTTTTTATCCATGGGCTCTATTTGCTCGTCTTTGCCTAGAACCTCAACAAAAACACTAACAACCCTTGAAGCATAGGATACACAAAAATTGCATAATAATAGAGTAAAAGTGAACCAAAACACAAATTTTATCAAGTAAACTAGGTTCAAAAACACCCTAAATCATATCAAATAACAAGTTATCAAATTGATGAGTGACATTTATGTCACTCTTAGGGGTAGTATTTAGGTCTTTTTCCTCTTATTTTTCTTAGGTTTTTCCACCTCATTTATCCTCTTATGGCTTCTTTATGTGTTGATGAAAAGTAATGCTTATTTGCGCTTATTTTGATAATCTTTATGCATTATTTTATCATCCCCATGCTCTCGTGAACTTTGGCATCTTTTGCAGGTTCCATGACGGTCGTATGCACGGTGGGAGGCCCCTTAGCCAAGTATGGAAGCCATGGGCAAAGGCAAGAGGAGCAAAAGGGAAGGAGAGGAAGCAAGAAAAGGAAGTGCAAGAGGAGGTGTGGCTGAACCTCTGAAAGGTTCGGTCGAACCTAGGTGTGGTCAAACTTTTGAAAACTTTGACCGAACCTCCAAGGTGCAATGAAGGCAGTGTCAAACCACTTTTCAGCAATTTGCAGGAGAGGTCGAACCTCAAAAAGTTCGACCAAACAAGGATCAGGGAGGTTTGACCGAACCTACCCAGAGTTCGATCGAACCTACCCTAGTCCCACCGAACCTACCAAGAGTTTGGTCGGACCTTTTCCGGATCTCAGCCAATTTTGTACGGACTATTTAAGGTCCTTTTGAGATCGTTTTTTGGGGGGGAGAGAAGAAAAACAGTAGAATAGTTTTCAGCAAAAAAGATACTCTCTCTTAGTTAGCAACTTCATTAAATTAGTTGATTTAGTTTTAGAAACTCTCAAATCTAATCATTGTAGAAGCAAATTTCAAGATTTATCTTAAGAATTTCAGCAATTATCCAACATTTTTGAAGCTTTAATAGTAACTTCTTTCATTTATCCTTCATTATTTTCTGATTTTATTTTTTTGTTTTGTAAGCCACTTGATTTTCTCTCAATCTTGATATATTGTTGTTGCATGTTAGCTTTGTCCATAGATAATCACTATTCCCAAAATTTTAGAATCACTTATAATCTAAACTTTGAATTTGCATGTACTCACAATGAATTGTGAGTAGTCCTCTTGGCTAGGGGTTGGGTGAAACTCAACCTATTGGTGATTATGTGAGTTTGGGAGTGATTTTGATGATGGATTGCGATTAAACTTGATTATATGGGATTGCTTGTTAGTTCTTCATGATAGGAGTAATTAACCTAGATTATTGAACTTGATGGCATGAAATGTTTGGTTCGACATGGAAATGTGAGTTGAATGTTTCATTACCTATTGCAATATGATTATGTATCTTTTGTTGCTAAGTTAATGAGGGATCTAAGCTTAGTAATTTGAGTTGTTATCATATCGTTTGATGTTGGTCTTGCATGTGGTCTTTGCTATTCCATTACCCTTATTCCTCCCTATTTGCCTAATTGCTATTGGTTGAGTGAATCCCATTCCCCTAGTGTTTTAATCCTTTGAATTCAACCTTTAGTTGTAGTTTGTTAGTTAATCACCACTTATACCTTGATTTCGATTTAGCTTGAGCATTAAGATTATTTAGCATTTGATTCCCGTTCTCCGTGGACCGAACCCTTGCTTGCCATTGTACTTGTTTGAGTGAGGTGTTTGTTATAAATGTGTTTGAATGAGCCTAAATTGTGCGACCGATTTAGCGCTCGTCAAAATGGCGCCGTTGCCGGGGAGCGGTGTTGTTGATTGCTTTTTGATTGCTTGAGTCTAATTCACCTTTAAAAAAAAACACAAAATTGTTTTCCTTTTTAGCTATGCTTGTAACCTTGCTACTAATTGTGTTTGTTGAGTGCGTATGCGTAGGACTCAACATCGTGAGTTGGTGCCTTACGATCTCGAGATTGAGTAAACCCTTAGAAGAAGAAGGAGATTTTGTTCGCGGTCCTCCACTTCCCCAAGAAGAGAGTCCAACCCGGAACCACAAAGAAATCCAATGGATGACAACCCACCACGACCACCTCCAAGACCTTTGAAGGAAATGGGAACTCCGGGAGCTTATAGAGCTTCAAGTGGGATTGCTTCCCCAAACACCCCGGCCAATGACTTCGAGATTAGGCCTATAATGATAAATTTGATCGAGAGGAGACAATTTAGTGGAGCAAAACACGAGAGCCCTCTTGCACATTTGAACGAATTTGAGAAATATTGCAACACGATCAAAGTGAATGGGGTCACTCAAGAGTTTGTGAGACTAAAACTATTTCCTTTCTCCTTAATAGGAAAGGCTCTCGAATGGCTTGAGAAGGAGGTGAGACCCAATTCTTTGAGGACTTGGGATGAGGTCACCACGGCTTTCCTAGGGAGATTATACTCTCAAAAGAAAACGGCCGAGGCAAGAGCTCTAATTCAAGGTTTTCGGCAAAGGGGTAGTGAGACTATCTATGAAGCTTGGGAGAGATACAAGGAGTACCAAAGACAGTGCCCTCACCATGGAATCCCAACATCCCAAGTTTTACAAATCTTCTACGGAGGCTTGAGTCCTCAAGGCAAAACAAGCTTGGATGCGGGAGCCGGTGGGCCAATCATGAATAAAACCGAAGATCAAGTGATTGAGATCATTGGAGATGTGGTAAGGCACCACATGGATTGGCAAGAAAATGAAAGAGAATCCACAAGCAAGAGTGGGGGGGGGGGGCGGCTTATTCGGTAGATCACCTCAATGCTATAAACAACTTGACATCCCAAATTACAAATCTTGGAAAGGAGATATCATCGATCAAAGCAAAGCTTGAGTCCTCTACTTCGCGCCAAGATTTTCCCTCCCAATCTAAGGGGAGAGGTATGAGCTCTAACCCTTCTACTTCTACATCTAATAACATGCCTAGTGGATGCTTGTTTTGTGATAATTGTGGGTCTTATGACCATGATACATCTTCTTGTAATTTTGACTCCCAATCCCAATCCCATAATGATGATGGTAATGAGTATGAAAATGAACATGTCAATGCCTTGTCTTATGATAATAGACCTAGGAATGACAACCAGCGATACTTACCACCCAATCAAAGAGGGCAAAGGAATAATTTCAATCAAAGGGGAAATGATTATGATTACCACAACCACAACCAATGGGGTGGTAGAAACCAAAGGGACCAAAATCCCCAAGGTAACTACAACCAACAAAGTGGTTATGGTAACCATAACCATAACAATCAAGGAAACTATGGAAATCAACGCCAATACCACCAAGGGGGGAGTTCTAATAACCGGAACGATTGGAATAATAATGCTAATAGAGGCTTTAACAACCAAAATGCTAATTCCAATGTGAGAGGTCCTAGAGCACAACAAGACAATTGTTACACTCAACCACCTCCACAAAAGTCTAGCGTAGAAGAGATGATGGAAAGCCAAGCCAAAATGTTCAACACTTTCATGGCCACTAGTGATAAGAAGTTTAATGAAGTAATGACCCATAACAAAATGCTTGAAACACAAATTTCTCAATTGGCCAATGCTTTAAAAGAGGGAGCTAGCACTTCTAAACTTCTACCCTAAGGACTTGACCCCCAGAAACCGGTGAATGCTATATCAACTAGGAGTGGGAAAGTGTTGTAAGAGAGTGTCCCTAAGAAAAACAATGAGAAAATGAACATGAGTGAGCCTCCCCTTGAGAGTGATTTTGAGCATGAAGAAGAGAAAGCCTTTGAGAATGAAAAAGAAAAAGAGAATGAAAAAGAAACCAAACAATTGCAAAGACTTCCATATCCCCATAAATTTGTGAGACACAAATTAGATGTGCAATTTGGAAAATTCCTTGAAACACTGAAGCAAATTCACCTTTCAATCCCTTTTACCGATGCTATCAAGCAAATGCCTAACTATGCTAGGTTTTTAAAAGATATTTTGAGTGGAAGGAGAATGTGTGATGTGGTGGAAACGGTGTATCTCACCGAGAATTGTAGTGCTATTATCATGAATAAGATGCCACCAAAGTTAAAAGATCCCGGTAACTTTTCAATGCCTTGTGCAATATATAAAATGCAAATTGATAATGCCTTGTGTGACCTTGGGGCTAGTGTTAGCCTTATGCCATATTCGGTATATCAAAGACTTGAGATAGGGGAACTTCTACCCACTAACATTACCTTACAATTGGTTGATCGATCCATTAAATTTCCAAAGGGTAAGGTGGAGGATGTTCCTCTAAGAGTTGGAAAGTTTGTAATTCCGGTGGACTTTGTTGTATTGGAAATGGATGAAGATGTTAATATTCCAATAATTCTAGGAAGACATTTTCTTGCTACTTCGGGTGATTTAATTGATGTTAAAAGTGATAAAATTACACTAAAAGTGGGAGATGGGGTAATAGAATTTGACTTGAATGAAAGCATGAAATATCCAAGCTCAACTTTGGAAAATTGTATGATGATTGATGCTATTGATTCTATTGTGAATACTATGCATGAGAACTTGCTCACTTCTAACAATGCCCTTGAGAATGTTTTATTGAACAAAGAAAAGATAGGAGAACAAAGGAAGGAGATGACATTGTATGAAGAAATGCTTGATGGAAGTGCGGAAGGAAGCATTGAGCAAGTATGCATGGGAATCACAACTGAAGATGCATTGGAGATAGCCACTACAAGAGAAGGTAAGGGTGTTCCGATGGTAGAGCTCAAACCTCTACCATCACAGCTAAGGTATGAGTTTCTTGGTCCAAATTCAACTTACCCGGTTATTGTAAATTCTTCTTTGAATGAGTGCCAAACTCAAATGTTATGTGGTGTATTGAGAAACCACCAAGGTGCTTTAGGCTATACCATTGATAACCTCAAAGGTATTAGTCCCGATTTATGTATGCACCACATAACACTTGAGGAGGGTGCTAAGCCTTCCATTGAAAGGCAAAGGAAACTCAATCCTCAAATGGGGGAGGTGGTGAAGAAAGAAATCACCAAAATCCTTGATGCGGGCATCATCTTCCCCATTTCGAGTTCTAAATGGGTTTCCCCCATTCATGTGGTCCCTAAAAAGGGGGGAATGACCGTAGTTGAAAATGAGAATGGTGAGCGCATTTCAACTAGAACGGTGACCGGTTGGAGGATGTGTATAGACTATAGACGTTTAAATGCATCCACCAAAAAGGATCACTTTCCCCTCCCTTTTATTGACCAAATGCTTGAGAGACTAACAAGGCACAAGTACCATTGTTTTCTTGACGGTTATTCGGGTTTCTTTCAAATCCCTATAAACCCGGATGACCAAGAGTAGACGACTTTTACTTGTCCATATGGTACTTTTGCATATAGGAGATTGCCTTTTGGACTTTGCAATGCACCGGGGACTTTTCAAAGATGCATGATGAGCATATTTGGTGACATGCTCGAAGAGGAAATGGAGGTATTCATGGATGACTTTCCGGTTGGTGGCCTTTCATTTGAGGATTGCTTGACAAATTTGGGCAAGTGCTTGGCAAGATGCGAAAAGGTCAATCTGGTTTTGAATTGGGAGAAGTGCCACTTTATGGTTGAGGAAGGAAATTTCCTTGGGCATAAGATCTCCAACAGAGGAATTGAGGTTGACAAAGCCAAGGTTGAAGTAATCGAGAAGCTACCACCTCCTATCAATGTGAAGGGAGTAAGATCATTTCTTGGGCATGCGGGGTTTTATAGAAGGTTTATCAAAGATTTCTCCCTCGTTGCTAGAACCCTAAATGCCCTCCTTCAAAAGGAGGCCGATTTTGTTTTTGATGAAGAATGTCTTCAAGCCTTCAACAAGTTGAAAGAAGCTTTGATCTCTTCTCCTATAGTGCAAGGGCCAAGATGGGATTTGCCCTTTGAGCTTATGCGTGATGCAAGTGATGTAGCTATCGGGGGTGTTCTTGGACAAAGAGTTGAAAAGAGACTTCATGTGATATACTATATGTCCAAGACCTTGAACGAAGCCCAACGCAACTACACCACAACAGAAAATGAGTTTCTTGCCGTGGTACATGCTCTTGAGAAGTTTTGGAACTATCTCATTGGTTCCAAAACTATTGTCTACACCGATCATGCGGCTATTAGGTACCTTGTGGCAAAGAAAGAGTCCAAGCCTTGTCTTCTTCGTTGGGTGCTATCACTTCAACAATTCGATGTAGAGATCCGGGACAATAAGGGGGCCGAAAATGTGGTTGCGGATCATCTATCCCGATTAGAGAACGTGCAAGCCTATGATGATGGGGCTCCCATTTGCGATGAATTGAAGGATGATGTGCTCTATGTATTGAATGAAAAAGATATTCCTTGGTTTGCCGACTTGGTGAATTATTTGGGATGTGGGGAATTCCCTCCCGATTCCTCCAAGAACCAAAGGAAGAAGCTCAAAAGAGATGCAAGGCATTACATATGGGATGATCCGATCCCTTTCAAAAGAGGAGTAGATGGTTTACTCCGTAGATGTGTGCCAAATGATGAAGTGAAAAGTGTTTTGAAGATGTTCCACTCCGATCCTTGTGGAGGGCACATGGGTGCCAACAAAACAGCCTTGAAAGTACTACAAAGCGGGTTAGGGTGGCCTCATATCTTCAAAGATTCATGGGGTTTTGTGAAAATATGTGACTCTTTCCAAAGAACCGGTAATGTTTCGAAGAGAAATGAAATGCCTCAATAACCGATTCTTGAACTTGAGGTGCTTGATGTGTGGGGCATTGATTTCATGGGACCTTTTCCCTCATCTAATGGGAATCAATATATACTTGTGGCGGTCGATTATGTTTCAAAATGGGTAGAAGCAATTGCCTCCCCAACAAATGACCACAAAGTTGTGATGAAATTGTTCAAAAAGGTCATATTTCCTAGATTTGGGGTGCCAAGAGCGGTCGTAAGTGATAATGGCTCTCATTTTGTTCATAATGTGTTTCAAAAGATGCTGAGAAAGAATGGGGTCCATCAACGCTTTGGCACGACTTATCACCCACAAACAAGTGGGCAAGCGGAGGTTTCCAATTGCCAAATCAAGGTGATTCTTGAGAAAACAGTGGCTAGAAATAGGAAAGATTGGTCGGACAAGCTAGATGATTCCCTTTGGGCCTATAGAACCGCTTTCAAAACCCCCATCAGCACTACCCCCTACCGGCTTGTATATGGTAAGTCTTGTCACCTTCCGGTTGAACTTGAACACCGTGCTCAATGGGCTATCAAAAAGATCAACTTTGATTTGGCGAGTGCGGGTGAACAAAGGTGGCTAGACTTGCATGAGTTAGAGGAACTACGGATGGATGCTTATGATTGTGCAAGCTTGTACAAAACCTGGTCAAAGGAGTGGCATGACCGGCAAATTGAAAAGAAGACCTTCAATGTTGGAGTTAAGGTGTTGCTTTACAATTCAAGGATGAAACTATTTCCCGGATAACTCATGTCAAGGTGGAGTGGTCCTTTCACCGTCAAGGAGGTGTTCCCCCATGGAGCCGTTGAGCTAAATGATTTGGATGGATCGAGGTCATTCAAGGTCAATGGGCATCGCCTCAAGCTTTATTATGAGGGTGCTCATGTTGGTTTGATTGAGTCAATGCAATGCAATCTCATCTTTTGAGTGTGTGAAGTACGTCAAGCTAGTGACGTTAAAGAATTGCTTCCGAGAGGCAACCCGAGTTTCTAACCCTCCTCTATTCTATTTGCTTGATGTTTTCTTTTCTTCTTTCACAACTTTGGATTGATGGTTTTGTGTGTATTTGGTTTGTTTTGGTATTCTTGTTTGTCTTGCCTTAAAAAGGAATGCATTTTCCATATACCTTAGGCATGATTGTGTTGTATTTTAGTGTGTCTTGAGGGGAAGTTTTGTGCAAATTTTCAGATAGAGAGATTTAGGGATGTTCGACCAAACTACAAAAAGGTTCGGCCGAACTTTGCAAAAGTTTGACCGAACCACCAAAGAGTTCGGCCGCTCCTCCCCTAGAACTCAAAATGGGCTAAAAACTGTCGGATTCTGGAAAATCAGGAAGTTCGACCGAACTTTTTAAAAGTTTGGTCGAACCTATGATGGTCCGACCGAATCCCCAGAAAGTTCGGCCGCTCTTGTTCTGTAAATCAAATTAGGCTGAATTCTGGCAGTTTCTGGAAAATCCGAAAGTTCGACCAAACTTTTCAAAAGTTTGGTCGAACTTATGATGGTCCGACCAAACCTCATAAGGTCCGACCGAAACTTTTTCGAACTTGCCCAGAATTAATAGGCTTGAGCCGCTGCTTTCTCACTCTTACTTCATACATTCGACTCTCTCTCTCTCTCTCTCTCTCTCTCTCTCTCTCTCTCTCTTCTCTTCTCCTTCTCAACCTAATACCCCATTGTCACCCCTCCTTCAACCTCAAATATCCATAAAAATCACTCCAATCTTTTTCCTTCCTCAATTCATTAACATCCACTACTCAATTCCTACAATCTCCTTAATTTTTCCCCAATTTCTAGGGTTCGAGTGACTTAAAACTTCTTGATTTCTACTTGCTTCCAATAAATTGTGATTAGGGGATTTTTATCCACCAATAACCATCTGACACGTGGACCAACCAGGTTCCGCCACGTGTCCTTCACGTAGGCCAATGGGAGCCTTCCACGTGTCAGCCAAATATTCGTCCACCATGGACCAGCCGCGACGCGACGCGACGCGTGTCCTTCCCACGACACATGGGAAAATGAGCCAACAAGGCCCAATCCTTGTTGGAGGCCTAGTCAGCCCTAGCTTTAACCTAAACCTAGAGAGTGGCACGCTTCACAAGGTTATAAATACCTTCTTTAGTCCTCATTAAAGGGGATTACGCACATTAAACACTCTCACCTAGAGAGACCAAATTACATTATTTCTGCATTAATTACTCCTTAATCAAGTACTAACTTGACCGTTGGAGGCGGATCTCCAATCATCCGGAGCATCCGTTTGTTTTGCAGGTATAGGCGTCCGGTTCTAGTCTCAGAATTGTAACTCTCCCGCAGGACATAAAAAAACCCTGAAACATTTTGGCGCCGTCTGTGGGGAGAGTACTTTTGAGATGGCATCCACGTCTGTACCGACTCCTGAAGAGAGGTGTCCTCTGGACGAGCCTCAAGTTCAGTCGGACCATGATACTGAAGAAGAGTTTGAAGTTGAAGCTCATACAGCTTCAGACAGGACCCTAAGGGCCCGGCGCACCCGTCATACTGAAAGGAGAGAACGGGAAGATCCTCAAATTGGACTCAGCGATCCAGTCGGCGCACCGCCTGCTCAGCAATAGCCGGCTGATGGGTCTGCTCCCATTACAAGGAACGAACTCATGACCTTCATGAGGGGCTTCAAGGGAGAGATTCAGGAGCTGATCAATAAAAAGACACCTGCTCCGGCCAAGGAACAGTCGGCTAAGAAACCTTCCTCTTCAGGGAAGAGGAAGCCTGTTCAAGGGCGAGAGGCGACCCCTCATCCTAACTCTAGGAAGTGGGAGCCGCCTGTCCTTTATTTCACAAAGTACCGCTTTCCTACTCCTGGAAAGAGGAAACCCGTTCGTCATATTTGGGCGGATGGGTCAAAGAAAACATAAACAGATGCTCGGCTATTGCTAGAGCAGAAGAGGAACGATCGACCGTCAGAGTCGGCCTCTACTTCAGATTTTCAGGATAGTCTGTGCAATACCTCTATGAGGTATGCTTAGTCAAATCATGAGAGTCAGACAGGCGGTACCTCCCGTCGGTCTGATTTTCAGAGTGACCAGGCGGTGCCAAACTTACCCTTTGTACCGCAACAACAATATTTTCTGCAACCCCCTCCGTTTGGAGGACAGGCGGCAAAAAATGTCCAACCTTTGGACTGGCAGCTACGGCTGCTTAGACTTGGAGAACAACCGTCGGCTTTCTCCAAGGAAATTTTTGAATCCGCTCAGCCGGTCAAAGTTAAAAATGTGTTAATAAGCGCCTATGACGACACTACTAACCTAGAAGACCATTTGATGGCATTCACCAACCTAATGTACCTCCAAGGGTTGGATTATCCCACTTGGTGCAAGTGTTTCCCAGCGACTCTTAAAGTAATCGCATAACAATGGTTTGGCAACTTGTCGACTGGTTGTGTGAATAACTTCAGGACGCTTGCTTACCTATTCACCTCCAACTTTGCCATGAACATACCTGCGAAGAAGACGGCCCTTGATTTAGGGACGATTTAGCAGGGTGAGAAGGAGGGGCTTCGTTCTTACATCAGGCGGTTTAACCTGATGAGAATACAGATTCAAGGGCTACCGGATGAGGTGGCCTATACTGACTTTTTCAGAGGCCTCAAAGACGAGTCGACCTTCAAATTTGATTTGGTTCGAAAGAGGGTAGCGACTCTTCAAGAAGCCTTGATTGAAGCTGAAGCCTTTATACATGCGACTGATCTTTGTAATACTGGAAAGCAGTCGGACGGAAAGAGGTTCGACAAGAAAGAAGGGCGACACAAGTAGTCGTCCAACAAAGAGGACAAGAAGCGAAAACAGGTCTGGGCGGCCGATTCATCTAAGCAGCCGGCCTAGAAGAAGAAGAAAGAATTCAAACCATACTCCCCAAAGTATGTGTTTAACAAGGATAGCCAAGCTATCCTAAAAGAAATCAAGGGACATATCTCAATTGAGAAGCCGGCCCCCATGAATGGTTCTGCGAGCAACCGGAACCAAGAAAAATTCTGTGATTATCATGAAGATGTTAGTCATCAAACCAACGAATGCATCAGTCTCATGCGGTATCTGGACCGCTTGGCTGAACAAGGCGATGTTGACTCTTGTGTCAAGAAATCTAAGAGGAACACTTCCTTGAAAAAGCAGTCGGCCAAAAAGAATCAACAGGCCGACAGCTCTGATATGGATGATGCAGTCGTCTACACCATTGCAGACGGATTCTCAGGAGGCGGCCCCACTATCAGGGGCAACAAAGACAATATCAGGCGGCTAGACGTCAATTCTGTTCACCAAGAACGGCCCTCCAAATATTCATTTCCTGAAATTGTCATCACTGAAGAAGATTTAGGAGGGGTAAGGGGGCCGCATGACGACCCTATTGTTATTGAATGTAAAGTGGCCAACCAGAGAGTTAACCGAATCCTTATAGATACCGGCAGCTCCTCAGATCTTATCAGTAGCAAATGTCTGTCAAAGCTCAAATACCAGACTGATTGCCTACATCCAGTATCCCACCCTTTAGTAAGGTTTGGAGGAGGAGTCGTCCACCCAGTGGGACGAGTGGATTTACCCATCCGCCTGGGTGAAAAAGGGGACGGTCGCCACATGGTGGTCCGATTCCTGGTAGTTGAGGAACTCTCGGCCTACAACATGATTCTGGGACGACCAACCCTGAATAATTCCAAGGCTGTTATAATCCCGTCTCTTATGTTGCTCAAATTTGAGAGGGATGATGGAACAGTCGCCTCCCTAAGGGGAGATCAGAAGATGGTCCAAGAGTGCTATCTCTCGAATATCAAGCCCACTGTCATTGCCGCTGGATCAAGTGGTGGAAAAACAGACCTTGACAATGTCAAGGAGAGTGCGCCTGTTCAAGAAGCAGGCGGACAGAAAAGAAAGGCTGCCCATATGAGGGCCGCAAGAAAAGAGAGAAAATAACAATCATTGGCAGAGGAGCGGTCAGATGAATTCCGCCCTCAGCTGGCTGGTGATCATACGGACCTGATCCTAGGCGACTCGCGCCCTGACCGAACAGTCAAGGTTGGGACGACTGCTCTGAGAGTTTTGGGTGATGACTTTCATCAACTTTTGAAAGAATACAAAGACATCTTTGCATTCGAAGTCCATGAAATGCCAGGCATCAGTCCTGACCTGGCGGTACATAAATTGGCCGTGGATCCGAAAAAGAAGCCGGTAAGGCAGAAGAAGCGGAACCATAGCGAAGAAAGAAGTCAGGCGGCAGCCGTCGAAGTTAAGAAACTACTTGATCCAGGGTTCATTCGGCAATGCTTCTTCTTAGACTGGGTTGCGAATGTAGTGCTTGTTAAAAAGCCGAATGGTACCTGGCGAATGTGTGTGGACTACACGGACCTAAACAAAGCGTGCCCAAAAGATAGTTACCCTCTGCCTAAAATTGATAATTTGGTCGACTCAACAGCCGGTCATGCTTTGATGAGCTTTATGGACGCCTACTCTGGTTTCCATCAAATTCCTTTATGGAAGAAGGATCAGGAGAAGACGGCCTTCGTCACTGATCAAGGGTTAAACTGTTACACGGTCATGCCGTTTGGTCTGAAGAATGCCCCGGCCACCTTCCAGTGAATGATAAATACTGTGTTCTTTGATCATATTGGGACGAACGTCGAGACATACATTGATGATATGATTGTTAAGTCTAAGCTTCCGATAGATCATCTGTCGGACCTCCGAGAAACTTTCGCCACACTCAGGCGGCACCATCTCATGCACAATCCCAAGAAATGTGTATTCGGAGTTGAGTTTGGGAAATTTCTCGGATTTCTTATCAATCAGAGAGGAATAGAGGCGAACCCTGAGAAGGTGCAGGCGGTCATCGACATGCAGTCGCCTCGTACCGTCCGAGAGGTTCAGAAGCTAACAGGTTGTCTGGCGGCCTTGGGAAGATTTCTAAGTCGATTAGACGAGAAATGCTTATACTTCTTCCAGGCCATTAAGAAAAAGGCAAGGTTTGAATGGGGGCCGGATGCTGAGGCGGCCTTCCAAAAGTTGAAAGTTCATTTGCATTCCTTGCCGAGGATGGTGAGTCCTTTGCCCAAAGAAGTACTTTACATGTATCTGGCCGTCTTAGATCATGCTTTAAGTGCTTTCCTTCTTACTGAAAGAGACGGCTGCCAGCTGACAGGCGGTAGTTTAGGTCGTCACTAAGACACCTCTATCAAATGATATTTGTAGTCCTAAACGTGCAACTAAAAGAGTATAGAGGCAAGTTAAGGGTCGAACACAGGGAAACGATTAAGCACCGCTATTTATCTCCTAATGTTAATCTAATTCGATCAAGAAGTGTGGTGGGTAAAGTAATGACTAAAGGGGATAGAACAACAATTAAAATAGGTACTAGGGGGAAGGATCAAACATGCTTTGATTTCAACGAAGTTAGGCATCGGAAAATAGGTTTACATGTAACCCAAGCGACTCATACAAGGCAATATCAAGAATACTCTCTAATCACCTATCGGGATTAAGAGCCTTCCTAGCTAACATACGCTCACACTATCGTCGTAAGGCATACAAGCTAAGGTCATGCAATAATCAATCACCTAATGACTATTCCTAAATCGCACTATCGTCACGATTTAGTTCACGTCATTCAACCACAACATGCATATGGCCATAAACATGGAGTGACTAATAAGTATAAGCACAAGGAAGATTTAATCACAAATATTCCAAATTAACCTAGCCTAACATACATCAAACTCAAAGTATATCTTCACCAAACCCCTAGCAACAAGAAACTACTCACTAGTCATAACTACAACTACAATCATGCTAAGCGACATTATAACCAATGAAATGGTAAGAAAGACAAAGTTTTTATCAACTAAATTAACAAGAGTAGAAGCTTTAATCATAAAAGCAAGAGACAATAGAGAAATATACCAAAACCTTCATTGAAATCCAAATAAAGAGCCACACATCATTCAATCTTCAATCTCCAAGCTTGACCATACATCAATGTTGCAAAATTACTTCTTCAAAAACTAAAAGTAAAACTAATGTTGATAGACAATGAGAATTACACTAAAAGCTATATGATTGTTCAATACAAAATTTTTCTAAAACAAAGACCTAGAAAATTCATATTTTTGAGCTCTCCCCTTGGGTTTCTATGCTAGTTTTTCTTTTTTTCTTTTTCCCCTCCCCCCTAGCCGTTTTTGCCTCCTTTTTCTTTTAACTTGGGCTGAAATCGGGATTTGAATCAGCAGGAGAGAGGCGCGCCCGCGCCCAACAGTGGCGCGCCCGCGCGTTAAATGATGGCGCGGCCGCTCCTAGAAATGCGCGCCCGCTCCAAAGAGGGTATTTAATGGTTGATCCCGCTCATCAGCGCGCCCGCGCTCTATAGATGCGCGCCCGCTCCTTTGGTTGCGTGCCTGCGCCATTCGTCTGGTTTGGACTTCTTCCTGTTTTGCCCTTATCCCTTCCATCTCTGAATCAACAGCATACGCCTGCAATCATGGAACAGGAAGGCAAGGCGTGATACAACGAAAGGGGAGGGGAGTATAGACTACCTAAACCACATGAATACACATTACGCGCCACAAAGGTAGAATACTCGAAATAGGAGGATCATAGCAAAAACATACTAAAATGAACTGAATTATTACTAAAACTACTAGAAAAGACTATCCTAAGAGCGACATAAATGTCACTCATCACCAGCTCCCGGTCTACTTTGTTAGTCATGTACTGAAAAATGCCGAGTTGAGGTATCCCTTAGTGGAGAAATTTGGTCTCGCACTCTTCATGGCTGTTACAAAATTGAAGGCCTACTTTTTGGCACATGCAGTCGTCGTGTATACAGATCAACCTATCAAGCGGCCACTGACCACCATGGAGTCGTCAGGCCGGATGATCAAATGGGCCATAGAAATTCAGAGCCACGAAGTCACATTCGACCCTAGGAAAGTAGTGAAGGGGCAAGCCTTTGCTGATTTTATTGTTGAAATGACTCGTCCCCCTGAATCTCAAGTTCCAGACCAAGTCTGGAAGGTATATGTGGACGGGAGCTCTACTTCAAATGGTTGTGGAGCAGGCGTCATATGTCAGTCGCCAGAGGGCGACAGGTACGAGTATGCTCTATGTTTCAATTTTCAGGCCTCAAACAATGAGGCAGAATATGAAGCCTTACTAGCCGGAATCCGCATGTGTAAGGCGGCAGGGGCAAGAAAGATAAACGCCTGTTCTGATTCACAATTGATAGTGAGTCAATACAATGGCGAATACGAAGCAACACATCCGACAATGATCAAGTATTTACAGGCGGTACGACAAGCAGTCGGATCCCTTGAAGATTTTCATTTGACTCAAGTGCCGAGATCAGAAAACAACCAGGCGGATGCTCTTTCAAAATTAGCATCCTCGGCCTCCTGTGATACTCCACGAACTGTTTTCTAGGAGGTGATGGAGAAAAGAAGCATTGAAGAAGACCCTATTGGAATCTTAGACAGAAGTTCAACCTGGATGGATCCAATCAGGGCGTATCTGACAGACGACACCTTGTCGGATGATCAACACCAGGCGGCTGCACTGAAAAAACGAGCAGCCAGCTTTGAAATGATAAAGGGAGAACTTCACAAAAGAGGATATCTTCAACCCTTCTTGAAGTGTGTTACTCTAGAAAAAGGACGAGAGATCCTAGAAGACCTCCACTCTGGTTACTGCGCTTCCCATGTAGGCGGCAGGTCGCTTGCTCAACGGGCAAGGCGGCAGGGTTACTTTTGGCCTACTCTGGAAGCAGATGCAATGGAGATGGTGAAAAAATGTGATAAGTGCCAAAAGTTTGGCAAGCTAATTTACCGTCCAGTTACCGACCTCACTACCATTCATAGCCCACTACCGTTTGCTAAGTGGGGCATGGATATTCTGGGTCCCTATACGCCTGCTACAGGCGGTAGGAAGTATATACTTGTGGCAGTCGACTACTTCACTAAATGGGTAGAGGCGGAGGCTGTCAAGGGAATCAAGACGCAGGATGTGATTTCATTCGTCTGGAAAAATATCATCACTCGGTTCGGGGTTCCCATGTCTATGGTTTTTGATAATGGTCCCCAATTTGAGATGCCTGTTCACAAAAGCTGGTTAGGTGACCAAGGTATCTCACATTACTTTGCATCAGTCGGCCGTCCACAAGCAAACGGTCAAGTAGAAGCCTTTAATAAAATCATCTCAGCCGGACTCAAGAAAAGGATTGAAAGAGCAGGCGGCCTATGGGAAGATGAACTACCACATGTTCTCTGGGCCATTAGGACGACTGAAAAATGATCGATTGGAGAGACCCCTTTTCTTCTAACCTATGGGGAAGAAGCTGTTCTTCCAATTGAACACTACGAGCCGACCCTTCGAGTAATGTTATATGACGAAAAGGAAAACTGGGAATCCATGCGCCTGGCCTTGGACTCACTCCCATAAAGGAGGGGCAATGCAGTCTTGCGCCATGAAATTTACCGCCTGAAAATGACCAGATCATACAACAAAAAAGTACACAGGCGTCCACTCAAAGTGGGGGACTTTAAACTAAGAAAGATGGAAGCAGTCGATAGGGCTAATGAGTCTGGCAAATTAACTCCCAATTGGAAACACCAGAAGGCCAATCGTTGCCTCGAACCTGGAATGTAGATAATCTTAAGAAATATTATTTTTGAATGATGTAAATAGCCGAGAGCGACTTAATAAAAGTTCTGTTTCATTCAATTTTGTACTAAGAGGGGCATGCCTACTGACAAACAGTTGGCTACTCTCCCATAACATAGTTCACCAAGAACTATCAAAGGCTCATGGCCGAAATGATCAGATCAGGCGCCATGCCAACTGATTCAAATGTTAAACTAATCCGATCTGTCCCAACATCATAGCAGGCGTCCGGCGGCATCCATCCGGATGAAATTCATCGCAGAGAGCAGCTCCTTTTTTGGTGGAACATTGTTCTATAAAATAATTACACGGCACCTATACGACTGTCTAACCAAGACAACCACGTAGCCGTTTCTCAGACAAGGATACCTCTCACTTAATCGACTAATCAGGTTCAATAAGTGTTTGCAGTAACCATCCGTGTCAACCAACCGACTGAACTACTTGGGATAAGAACAGTCGGTACCTTATGAGTTAATAGCCAACAAACATTGGCGAATAAAGGGGAACAATCGGTACCCACCGCTTGAAGCCCCTACTACTCAGTCACTCGGCGTCTAAGTAACAACCATGTTTACTTGGTCACTCCTTAAAACTTGGTATAAAACTAAAAAGGTGTTCATATATCGCTTGTTCTCACTAAGTTAACACAGCAGGGACTAGCCGGCCCAGACCGCCTAGTTTCTCCCTCGTTTAAAACCATGGCAGGTAAGAAACCACCTTCCTACTTGGGTAATACTAAAAATGACAGGACCGCCCGCCTAAAGGGGATCCAGTCTTCAAAATGAGTCAGACATTTGGATAAATGGCCGACTGATCGCCTAGCCTGGAAACAGACAACCAGTCGTCCAGGGGCATAGGTAGTGTGGCTACCTCTTACCTGTCTACAACTATCGGCCATGCAAACAATCGGTATAGTATGCAATTGGATATCAGAGTTTCGATGCTTAGCAAAATAAAAGCACAAATTCGAAAATTCGAACATTTTGGCAAAAAGGCGACCTAAAATAATGGTCGCCTAAGTTATATTAACAGCCGACCATAAAGACCGGCATAAATATTCAAAACCCCGGCCTAGATACAAAAGAAGCCGACCATAAAGACCGGCAAAATATACAGAGCCCTGGCCCCCTGGCCGGGTAAGGAAAAACAAACGGCACGCAGGCCGAAGAAATAAAAGACAAAAGCTTAAGATGAGGGCAGATCTTCAATAGTAGCAGCTGCAGCCTGGTCAGCATTCTTCTTGCTTGACTCGGCCTCAGCTGCATCTTTTTTAGACGCATCTACCCCAAGCGGCACTAGGGCCACTACCAGATCCTCCTCCTCCAACGCCACGTCCTCAGCAGCCGCCAGGATCTCTTGATTATATCTTTCAGAGCACTGGCGATACGTTTTTTCCCATGAGGCAAAGTCGACATTGGGGAAGAGACGGCCCCAGGTCAGGCGCTGGATCAGAGCCGAGTCTTCCATCATCTCTCGGACCAGATCCTGCTTTTCTCGCTCGGCCTTTGCTGAGAGCTCCGCAGTGAGACTCTTCTCCTGAGTCGCCAAGCGCTCCTTAACGCGCTCCAAGGATTTCTCCAAGGAGTCGTATGAGGTCATTTTTTGGCAAAAAGGTTTCAGCTCGGCCTTGAGATTGTTGATGGTCGTCTCCAGCTCACTATTTCTCCTCTGGGCCGCCTCCAACTGAGTCCGGATAGTAGAGGTAGCCTGCGCCTGATAAAAAAGAATATCAGTTGTCAAAATCTCATTTTGGGCAATTTGAAACATTGCCTTATCACAGTCAGAGGCGGCCATAGCTTTAGCAGCCTTTACCTCTTTGTTCTTCCTATCAAGCGGCTTGCGAAGGCCGTTCACTCGGAGTAGAGACTGAGTAAAAGGAAATAGGCGTCAGGTTTCAAACAAAAACCAGGCTTCCTGGAATCAAACAACAAAAATATACTAAGTAGACCTCAGCAAGGAGCCCTGCAATTCCGTCTAGGTCAAGGGTGCCGACACCCCTGACCGCCTCTCTCTCAGTTGGAGGGACGGCTTTGATCATGGACATGGCCACCTCGACCAGGTCCGGTTCCTGAGTACCGGTTGCATCAAGCATAAACAAGCACGTTAGCCATAGTAAAAAGGAAGCAAGTCCGAATTCATAAGGGCAGTTCCATACTTCTAGGCGGCCTGCTTAGAGTTTGAGAAGGAGTGGCCAGCTGTTTCTCAGCCGCCGCATGTTTCCTGGCAGCACCAGGAGAGCTCGCAACAGTCGTCTTCCGGGTCTTGGAGTCCGGCTGTGAAGAGGAAGAAGTTCTTGGGGTGCCCGTCTAAAAAAAAAAAAGCACACGGTCAGTATCTGTATAAACCCAACTTCAACAAGGAGAAAGGGTGAAGGGCTTGCAACTTACCAAGGGCGCCTCCTTCTTAGGAGAGTCGGCTGAATATTGTTGCATGATAGAGGCACGCAACATAGCCGACGCAGTCTTGGAGGCGGTAATTTTGCTCATGGCGTCCGCTGCAAGAACAAATACCAAAGTTAATAAAAAGTCATAACAGTAATGCATGGCAAAACAGAGTATTCGACAGGCCGGCTACCTCTTCAGCACCGACTGCTGAGGCCACAGGCGGCCAAAAAGTACTCGTCATAGAGCCATTTGAAGCTCGGGACGCAGTGCAGGGGTACTTGCTCTCGCACCCCTGTAGTAGAGTCGACCCTCGTCTCTACTTTAAAGAGTCCTTTGTCCAGGATCTCTTTCTTAGCTCTTGGGGGAACAGGCGGCATGCTACGACCGCCTGCCAGAAGAAACGGATCCCTGTTCCATCTGTTGAAGCGCTGGTTCAGCTCCGTGTCTGAACTCTCAATGATAAGGAAGGTGCTTCGCCAATCCTTCCACTTGTTTTCTTTACCTCTTGTAATGAGGTATCCTCTGTGGCTGGTCAATTGATACCAGCCGGTAACGCCTGCCTTAGGGGTCCGGCTGAGGTAGTTCATGTGGGCGAAAGCCTCGAAGTTTGGCTCCACCCCGTGCAGTTCGCACCCGGCCACATAGCCAAGAACGTTAAACCAAGAGTTTGGGGCTAACTGCCATAACCCCAACTCATACCCATCCAAGATCCGCAGAACAGCCGGATGTAGTGGGAAGCGCAGCCCAGCTCTGATGGCCGCCTCGTAGCAGCCGAAGCAGGCGCTATCGTAGCTGGTACCAGCTGGCTAGACGATTGTGTCCTCTAGATCCGGCACAAAAACTAAAAATCCGGGCCCATTGTGTGGTTCGCAATAAAGCTCCCCACTTTCTCTTGCATGGCCTTGATCCGGCCTTTTGGGACAGTGCAGTAGTAAGGGGTATTTTGCTCTCTGTAAGAGGCGGACGGCTCCGCCCAATTGTCCCCCTTCTCAATTGCGTGAGAAAGCCTCGCCTCTTGTATGCGGTTGTTTTTCTCTTCTGTGTCTAGAAAAGTATGACTAGAAGAACTAGACTTGGACTCGTCTTCTGACGAATCCGAAGAGGACGACTCCTCTCCTCTCCCAGAGGGGCCCGCCTTCTCTCCTTCGATAGGAGCGGGAGAAAAGGTAGACATGTCACCTGTAAAATGGGAAGGGACCACCTTGACCCCTCCCTCAGAGCTGTCGGCGGTCAAGCCGCCTTGGTTTACTTCAGCATCTAGCGCCTGATCAGATGTCTCACTAATCGGCACCTGGTAGGAGGAGCCGTCTGAGTTTGTAATCCTAGCAGTTCTTTTTGTTCTGGCCATTATGTTCTGCATAGACACAGAGACAGTCGGACTTTCTATAAAGGGCAAAGATTGGTTCAGAAAAGGGCAGGCGGCACTCCTAGTCCTAGATTCAGCCGTCCCCGGTGACCGGCTAATCACTAACCTAGGTCGTGTCGTGTGCTTCCGTGGTGCCATTTCAAAAAGAAAAGGAAAAAAATAAAGAAAAGATAAAAGAGTGAGAGAACCGACGGTTACCTGAACAAGTGAAGTTGACGAAGTTCTGAAAATTCTGAGTAGCTGGCTTTTCAGAGCAGGCGGTAGGTAGAAAGTGTCCGGAATGTCAGAGCAAGTTCAGGGGTCCAAATGTTCTCTTCAAAAGTTCTTAAGTGTGAAAATGATTGAAGTCAACACACCCTTATATAGGCGAAAATGAGAAGGCGAAGGGTCACTCCCAAATTCAAAATTTGGGCGGGAAAATATCTCGGCCTTTTGCCGAGTGACACCTGTAGCAGGCCGTCGCCTGTTACGGTGCGACACCTGTCACAGGTAACACGTGACCAGTCACGTGCCACCTGTGAGGGGAAAATGATTAGGGGATTTTTATCCACCAATCACCATCTAACACGTGGACCAACCAGGTTCCGCCACGTGTCCTTCACGTAGGCCAATGGGAGCCTGCCACGTGTCAGCCAAATATTCGTCCACCATGGACCTGCCGCGACGCGACGCGTGTCCTTCCCATGACACATGGGAAAATGAGCCAACAAGGCCCAATCCTTGTTGGAGGCCCAGTTAGCCCTAGCTTTAACCTAAACCTAGAGAGTGGCACGCTTCCCAAGGTTATAAATACCGTCTTTAGTCCTCATTAAAGGGGATTACGCACATTAAACACTCTCACCTAGAGAGACCAAATTACATTATTTCTGCATTAATTACTCCTTAATCAAGTACTAACTTGACCGTTGGAGGCGGATCTTCAATCATCCGGAGCATCCGTTTGTTTTGCAGGTACAGGAGTCCGGTTCCAGTCTCAGAATTGTAACTCTCCCGTAGGATATCAAAACACCCCGAAACAAATTGTGGTATGGTTATTCTAGCTTTTGCAAGTTCATTTCTTCAATTTCTCTTTGTTTTACCATGTATTACATGTTCAAGTATGATTTGTGGTATAATTGAAATTGTTAGTCATGGCTTGTTTGATTTAAGTGGTTATTAGGATTTCCTTGTTGTAATTGGTTGGTTGTTGTTAGTAGAACTTGTTTCATGATGAATATGCATGTATGACTTGGTTTTTCATGATTTCAATTTGTTTGCTTGAATGTGTTAATCTTTCACTAGGTTGTTCATGCTACATTTTGATTGAGAAATTCTTGAGTTGGATGGAATTTTGTGACTATTACTCATTGTTCTTGGTTTGATTTTGATGAGTTTTGAGTGGACTTCATGAATTTTAGGGGACATCATGCCAAATTTCGCCTAGGTTTTCTTAGGATTTGCATTCGATTGCCATAGGATTTTTAGCTCATGCCTTGGTTTATAAGTGTCCAATAATGCCTAGAATTGTATTTTTGTTACCGTCTACATCTATTTCACAACTCGTGGCTTTTACTCTCATTGCACACACTTTTTATCTCGGCGAGCTTCTTGTGTCTCCTTTTGGCTTGAATCTTCCTAATGTTAATTCTTGGTGATTTTTGTAGATTCACAATGCATCTTTTTGGCAAAAGCAAGTCCAAGAGGAAGAGGACGGGTGAATCTTCATCGTTAAATTTTCCACCTCCACCCGACATTAATGATCATGGCATCATCGCTCCGAACAAACACTTTTGGGATGTCTATAAGACCCTCATAGACCGTCCTATACGATCTACAAGGTTCTTCTGCGGGAACACCTTAAGAAAGCTTGGCATCATGGATGAAGTAGTTCGGCTCGCACAAAACTTTGGTTGGGGCGAGTTCATTGACCTCCACGCTCACACCTATGAGCGCGTCACATTGGAATTCCTTGCTTCCCTCCGCAAGGAAGTCATTGAAGAAGATGATGAAGGGAATGAATCTCAAATTATTCTTCACTTTCGTATGTTCAACGAAGACCATTCCCAAATCGAGAGTGAGCTCAATGAGATCTTCCATTGGCAAGCAACCGGGTTGCATCGACCCTCCGATATGACCTCAATGTGTCGCATCCCCTATAATGAACAAGAATGGTGGCGGAGCATCTCCACCAAGCCCGTCTTTCGCACTAACACCACAAAGGTCAACAACATCATCCATATTGCTTTGAGATACTTTGCCCGACTCCTTCAGTATGCCATATTCTTCAAGGAAAACCTCGGCTCTATGGTGAAAGATGAGGTAGCTTGCCTTTACTTGGCCGGCAATCCTCAGCGTTTAAAGTTCAAATGCTCCACCACTTTTATCTCGAGATTGTTGGACACTCGAGATGGGCGGCTTGGTGATGAGATACACATGGGGGGCATGATCACCCTCATTGCCCTTTCCTTGAATGGTGGAGCTTACAAGGACCAAATTTATTTGCTCCCCCATGTGCTCCAAAACAAAGAAGAAGAGGCCGTCGGCTACCCTCCTTATGCTCTTTCTATTGTTGCTCTCCGCAACCAACGCTTCATCAACTACACCACCCAGAATCGCAAATTTATCCTCTTGGTTGATAATGGAGAAGAATGGTGTGTCCTCCCGGATCCCCCTCACACTTCGGTAGACCCTTCCAACCCGCTAAGGTGGAAGATTGCGCGAAAATTCATCCCCGATGAATTAAGGAAAAATCAAGTCCGCGGTGCAATCCCTCACCCTCAACCGGTCTACCAAGTGGAGCATCCCATCCCCCCTAGTGGGGGAGGTGAGACATCTTCTTCTTCTTCCTCTTCTCCTTTTGATATGAGTGCCCTGCGTAGTACCCTCAATGGTATTCGTTATGATAATCAGGCTTCTATTGAACAATGGGGGTACTACGCAAGGATGAACTATGATAGTCTTGTGCAAGCGGGCGTTCAAATGCCCTATGTTAATTATCCCTACCACCCGCCTCAAGAGGGTCCGGTTCCACATTGGGACCCCTATGACCCTAACAACCCCTCCCCCAACACCTATGCTTATTGGGAAGGTCCTATCGACCCATCCCAACGTGTTGGTACCCCACCATATAACCCTTATCGGCCGGGTGGGTGTGAATACGCCTATGATCCGGCAAGTCCATCAACCCCGAATCCTTTTGATGGTGGTTGGGGTACACTAGGGTGGCCCTATGAGCACTTTAACCAACCTTTCCATCCATTCATCGATTCCCCCGGGTTTGATTTCATGAACCCTCCTAAGGAACGGGAGGATAGAAACCCCCCAATGAGGGTTCTCTCCTTCCCTTTTTCCCCCCGGATTTTCATGCCTTTTCCTTTTGCTCGAGACGTGCAAAATACTAGCGTGGTGGAGGATGTTCCTTTTGGTTGAAGTGTACATAGGAGGGTAGTGTGGTAGGACGGTAGCTTGTGATTATGGAGAACCATCAAGGATAATGAATTTATTCTAGTTAGTGATGATTTTTGGTTGGTCATATTCTTATGATGATGATGTTATAAAGCTTCATTTGAAAAAAAAAAATAAAATAAAAAAATTGAAGTTGTTTTTCCCTCTTCTCTCTTGATCCCATAATCCAAATCCCTTAATCCAAATTTTGTATATAGCTTTTTGTCAATCATTTTCTTTTGTTTATAATTCTAGTCTTTTCCTTTTGTTCACTAACTTTTCTTTGTATAGTTGTAGTGTTTCATTTCTTTTGGCTCACTTTCCTTGTAGCTTGAAAACGGAAGCACAAAATGATGGAATAAGGAGCAACTCAAGCTCCGGAAACCTTGGTGAGATCGCAATATTTGCCTTGTGTTCTATTTCAAGCAGCATTTGGTGAGATCTTTCCCTAATTTCCTTTATTTTTCTTTGTGTGCATAGTTAGTTTAGACTAGGATGGAGTTAATTGTTCGAGGTTGTTTGCATTTGATTCCACGGAATCTGGTGATCGTTGGTATTGATGCCGAACGATCTTTGTTTGTCAATTGGGAATTATATGTTTACTAGCATCTTATCTCTCTTGTACTCCTTGTCTTAAAAAAAATCGAAAAATGTGAAAAATTAAAAAGATTTTCCTTTTTGTTCATGGCAAACCACGAAAAGCATAGTTGTTTCATTTTCATTTCGAGCATAATAATGTCGACTCGTGTGTTTGAATTCTTTGCTTCTTGAGTGTTATAAGTTTGCATGCTTCGGGATTGCCGTTGGTTGACTCTAGGACATGTTCATGCTAAGGTAGTTGTTCTAGAACTCGTAAGGCCCATCGAACCCAAATTCACTTGTTTGTGGTAAGAAGGTGGTTCTCTCATTAGGGGATTTGAAGCCCTATAGATGGTTTTTGTAACCTAATGTGAGGTTTATTGTTCATGCCTCCAACATTACTTGCATGAGCTGCGTAGGATCTTTACCAAGGCATGCTTAGATCTAGAACTTGGCGTCTGGCTCCCGAGATCGAGACCGAACTAACCTACGAATGACAAAGGCATTCTTCATTCGGTGACTATTTTTGTTTTCTAGTATTAGTTTTTTTTATCTTTTGTATTTTTGGGTTGCATTTTCCCTTAACATGTTGAGTCTTCCCCTCCTTGATTATAGCACATTGCAAGCCCATGGCCCTTTTGTTTTACTTTTACCCTTAGAATCGTGAAACTTAAGCCATGAGAGCTTATTGTAGTTTTGATTTGAAATTTGGAAGGAAATGGTTCTACTTGGAAAGTGAAGCAGTGATTTTGTGTATATGTGTTCAAGAAAAGAAAATGTAAATCCTAGAAAAATCCTTCCATACTGAAATTAAAAAAAAAAAAAAAAAAAAAAGAGAGAGAGAGATTGTGGCAAACGAAGAGTTGATGAATGAAGATGTAAGAGGAAAGCAAAAGCTCAAAAGTATTTGGCAATATAGTTCAAGATTGTGGCAACGTAGTTTGAAAATTGGTAGATGATTGACTTTGAAAAAGAGGCTTGATCACCCTTTGCTTCACGGTTAGGCTAAGCACCATTTTAAAAAATTTCCACACCCTTACCCCCTAGACATCATTACAACCCTTTCAATGCTCTATTGACCTAGGTTGGTCGAGTTACTAGTCGGTGGAGGGAGCTGGATCTCAAGCATATGGAGAAGGCATGACTTGGTGTGATGTCGGGTTCCTCTATTTTGCAGTGTTCTATCTTTGTTCCGGTTCCTTCGAGGAGTCACTTGATGCTATCTCCAAGGGCGGATTTGAATCTAGATGAGGGAACGCGGTAAGATTGTATGGAATGCGGGGGGAGTGGTGCATGTTCGAGTTCTCTATGCTTAGCATGACTTATCCTTCAATCAATCTTCGGCATCCCCTTGCATGCTCACTTCTACTACTCAGAAAGTTTGGCATTCATTCATGTTGTTATCTCCAAAAGCTTGATTTGGCTATGAT
Source organism: Chenopodium quinoa (assembly GCF_001683475.1). NCBI lineage: Eukaryota > Viridiplantae > Streptophyta > Magnoliopsida > Caryophyllales > Amaranthaceae > Chenopodium > Chenopodium quinoa. The sequence goes on along the minus strand of NW_018745054.1, from coordinate 161,889 downwards.
TTGTGTTGGATTTGTTGTTTCTCTTTCCCTTGTTTTTGGTTTGTCTTGAACACAATTTTGTAAGAGTTGTGGGGTATGCTCTTTGGAAACCCTCACGAGATCACAACTCGTCCTCGTCGGCGACCTTGGGGTTTAAATGGCTTGTTGCTTTTGCTAAAAGCAATTTCGGTTTTTCTTTTGTTCCTTGCTTGTTTGAATAACTAATTCTTTCTCCCTTGTTCATTTTCCTTTGCTTTGCTCAAGGGCGAGCAAAGGCTTAGCGTGGGGGAGTTTGATGAATGACATTTATGTCACTCTTAGGGGTAGTATTTAGGTCTTTTTCCTCTTATTTTTCTTAGGTTTTTCCACCTCATTTATCCTCTTATGGCTTCTTTATGTGTTGATGAAAAGTAATGCTTATTTGCGCTTATTTTGATAATCTTTATGCATTATTTTATCATCCCCATGCTCTCGTGAACTTTGGTATCTTTTGCAGGTTCCATGACGGTCCTATGCACAGTGGGAGGCCCCTTGGCCAAGTATGGAAGCCATGGACAAAGGCAAGAGGAGCAAAAGGGAAGGAGAGGAAGCAAGAAAAGGAAGTGCAAGAGGAGGTGTGGCCGAACCTCTGAAAGGTTTGGTCGAACCTAGGTGTGGTCAAACTTTTGAAAAGTTTGACCGAACCTCCAAGGTGCAATGAAGGCAGTGTCAAACCAGTTTTCTGCAATTTTGCAGGAGAGGCCGAACCTCAAAAAGTTTGACCAAACAAGGATCAGGGAGGTTCGACCGAACCTACCCTGAGTTCGATCGAACCTACCCAGAGTTCGGTCGGACCTTTTCCCGATCTCAGCCAATTTTGTACGGACTATTTAAGGTCCTTTTGAGATCGTTTTTTGGGGGGAGAGAAGAAAAACAGTAGAATAGTTTTCAGTAAAAAAGATACTCTCTCTTAGTTAGCAACTTCATTAAATTAGTTGATTTAGTTTTAGAAACTCTCAACTCTAATCATTGTAGAAGCAAATTTCAAGATTTATCTTAAGAATTTCAGCAATTATCCAAAAATTTTGAAGCTTCAATAGTAACTTCTTTCATTTGTCCTTCATTATTTTCCGATTTTATTTTTTTGTTTTGTAAGCCACTTGATTTTCTCTCAATCTTGATATATTGTTGTTGCATGTTAGCTTTGTCCATAGATAATCACTATTCCCAAAATTTTAGAATCACTTATAATCCAAACTTGGAATTTGCATGTACTCACAATGAATTGTGAGTAGTCCTCTTGGCTAGGGGTTGGGTGAAACTCAACCTATTGGTGATTATGTGAGTTTGGGAGTGATTTTGATGATGGATTGCGATTAAACTTGATTATATGGGATTGCTTGTTAGTTCTTCATGATAGGAGTAATTAACCTAGATTATTGAACTTGATGGCATGAAATGTTTGGTTCGACATGGAAATGTGAGTTGAATGTTTCATTACCTATTGCAATATGATTATGTATCTTTTGTTGCTAAGTTAATGAGGGATCTAAGCTTAGTAATTTGAGTTGTTTTCATATCGTTTGATGTTGGTCTTGCATGTGGTCTTTGCTATTCCATTACCCTTATTCCTCCCTATTTGCCTAATTGCTATTGGTTGAGTGAATCCCATTCCCCTAGTGTTTTAATCCTTTGAATTCAACCTTTAGTTGTAGTTTGTTAGTTAATCACCACTTATACCTTGATTTCGATTTAGCTTGAGCATTAAGATTATTTAGCATTTGATTCCCGTTCTCCGTGGACTGAACCCTTGCTTGCCATTGTACTTGTTTGAGTGAGGTGTTTGTTATAAATATGTTTGAATGAGCCTACATTGTGCGACCGATTTAGCGCTCGTCACAAATCCCCCCAAGCTAAGCTTTTGCTCGTCCTCGAGCAAAACAAACATGTCGAACCAAAGGAGGAAAACAATTTGCTAACATCAATCCAAGGAGAGGCAACAAGGAGGAAGCATAAATACACAAATCCGCATGGTGACAACCATCATCAGTTTTAGCACAAGTGAGAAGCAATTTAAACCTCTAAGTCGCCTTAGAGGACGAGTTTTTATCTTGTGAGGGTTTCCAATGAGCTTACCCACAACTCACACAAACCACAACAAAACTATCAAACTACACAAATTCCAATGTTTTTATCACCCAAGTCGACTCATTGGGATATAAATCGCAAGCAAGTCAAGTGAGCAACTTTCAAGAATTACCAATCATATAAATGTACACATGAGTTGGGGGTAAAGAGGGAAACTAAGCAAGGTTGCATTAGGATACTTCATTAGACCTTTTACTAGTTCATTAGAGCATATCTAGATATTCCAAAGTTGTAACAAGCCCTATTTCGGTTATAAAATCTCAAAATGCTAGTCCACCTCCCAAAATGCACACCCAAGGCCCCTTAATTACACTCTAACTCGGGAATTTCACAAGAAACAATAAACAACATATTCGACAATGTGTGGGAGGCATCCACAAGTTGACCTCTAAAGAAAAAAAAAATCAAAATTTTGAGAATTTTGGGGGAGTTTTGTTCTCCCTTCTTTTCTATTTTTTTTTCAACATCATTGCCCTCGCCTCTTTTAACTGTGAGCGGCTCTTTCTTTATTCGAAACGTGTGGCTTATTATGCCACTTCTTACACATAATACAAGTAGAGCTAATTCCTTAATAGAGTTTCATTTCGGGGAGGAGGGGAGGCACATTAAGGGCACAAGGGACTGCAATTTGATTCAAACATATCCTACTTTGGGAAAATTTGACAATATCCTATGCTAGAAGTGCAATTGAGCATTCATCGACTTTCATTTCATATACACTAATGCAACCAGGATTAATAGACCTCTAAATGACCCCAACTCTTGCATACACCCTTCTAAAAGAACTTTTACTCATCACTCAAGAGTCAAGCAAGCAAAACATATTAGCGTCGTCATTTGAGTTTCATCCTTGGGCAATTTTTTCATTTTACAATATTTTTTCGTTTTTCAATTTTTTTTTTTTTATTCTTTTTTTTAGTAAGAAAATAAAAGTTACAACATTAGGCTAAACTAAGAATAAAAATAAAAATACTATACATCTAAATAAAAAGATAAAAGAGGTATTCACAAGATAAGAAATTTGGATTTAGGGTATTGGATTTCAAAGGGAGCAAATTTGGATTTAAAGGATTTGGATGTTAGGGAAGAAGGGAATGGGAATAAACAACATGCAAACTCAACATGGAAACACGAAAACACAACATGAACCAATGACACATGAGAAAACACTCCCCCCCAAGATATCATAAACATTGTCCCCAATGTTAAAGCAATGCAAGCACAAAGAGAAGGGGAGGAAGAAACTAACTCATTAGTTCGGGCCCCCTTGGGAGCTTGAGCCCCCGGGTGGAGATGCCGGTACACATTTCGGGAATCGCCCAACTCCGATCTAAGACCCTCGAAACTTGTTCTCATTCCGTCGAAAGAAGTCCTCATGTCTTCGTTGGACTTCCTCATGGTCTCAAATTCGGTGGTCATGCGGGCAAAATTCGCATTCATGTTGGCGATTTGCTGCTCAAAAGTAAGGTAGGGGTTGTTTTCACCCACGCCTTGATCTTGGTGCCCTTGTTGGAACTCGTGTTGTTGATGAAATTGTTGATGTTGTTGTTGATGATGTTGCTGATGATGTTGTTGATGTTGCTTCTCTTGCCCTTGCTCTTCTCCCTCTTCACCGGGAGCCCAAGGAAAGTCCCTTGCAAAAATCTAGTTGCCTTGGTCATATATGGCGGTGGCTTCCGGGTCAGGGAGATAGGCATAGGGACGCCTACTCACTAACCACAAGTAGGGGTAGTTCCCCTCTACATCTGTGAGCCACTTCATGGCCCTCAATGACTGCATGTCCAACTGTGTCAGTCCTAGGACAGTCTCTTCATCTGTAAAATCAAGGTTAAGAGCAACAAGAACAATAGTAATCATGCCACCTATGGTGATGTTGCCGGATCCCGTGGCAACATCCTCAAGGTGGTCTACAAACCAAGACCCAACATCCAAGCTAGTGTTACCCTCACTCAAGTGCCAAAGGAAGTAGAGCTCCCTTGTGGACACCACCCCCGAGCTATCCCCCCTAGCAAACGTCGTGTTTGCTATAGTGCACTGTGAGAGTCTGAATGCAGGGTGGATAATGGCGGTGGCTTTATCGGACCTAGGGTTGTACTTAAAAGCCCCCGAGATTCTTCTCCAAAAATCTCCCGCATTATAGCCACGGGGTTGCCTATCCCTAGGTCCGATGGTTCCGGTTGTGGGCCACCCAAAAGCTTGGTCAACTCTATCTAAAGTCATTTGGTGTTGGGTGTTCATGAGTTGGAAAATTATGTAGCAGGGCGTTCTCGTGGTGTCCCGATGCACATAAAGGGTGGAGAGGAATTTAAGAGTTAGTCTTCTATAGGTTTGGGCATGTAATTGTAGCCAAGAACCTAGGTCGGTACCCTCAAACAACATCCTAACATCGTCACCTACCCCTAGGGCATTGGCTACCTCTTCATCGTAAAACTTAGTGGGCCTAATTCGCCTCCTACTATTCCTAAAAAAGTTGGCCGAAAATGCCGGGTCATTGAAAATAATTCCCAGGGTATCCAGTTGTGGTGGAGCAACGGGAGGAGGAGGCGATGGGTTCCTAAGTCTAGCGGAGGAGGTGTTTCTAGGGCGGTTTCTTCATGACATGGTTGGTTCTTATGCAAAACAGTTAAACACGCCATAAAAATTAAAGTCACCACACCAAACAATTCAAGGCTCAATCAACACCAACAAACACCACACAAATCACGTTGGGGCTCTAAGTACACCACCTAGGATCAAGTTCAAGAAATCACAAAAAAAACCAAGATGTTCTTCACTATTTCAAATCACAACAACTCAACATTAAGATTTGAAAAACTCATGCATTCATGTCAACAGTTCATCACAACAACAACACAACTAGGCTAGCATGCTTTTCATTCACCAAATTAAATCCTCCAAATTCTACTCACTTACAAACACCCAATTTTCACAAAATTCATAAAGCACTACCAATTTCAACAATGCTCAACATATATCAACAATTATTCACCTACTACCAATTCAAACAACTTTCCAAGCAAATTTAAACTCAAAATATCAATATTGTATGTATGGAAGTAGTGAGTAGAAAGAACGATTAAACCAAGTCTAACGTGGGTGTAAAACCCACAAATTAACCTTTCTAACCTTCCTTGTGCTTGCTTGAGCCTCCTCCTTCAACCAATTGCTTTGATTTTCAACCCACAAGAAAACCCCCAATTTGATTTTTTTTTTGTTAGGGTTTGAAAATTTTGAGTGTTTTTTTGGGTTTAATATGGAGAATGGAGTAGTATTTTGTAAATTTGTTGAAAAGGAGTGAAATTTTTGATGAAAATGTTGAATGTGGGTGAGGAATTGAGTGGAGGAGGAAGGAGTTTAGAGAGAGAGAGGAGAAAATCGTGAGTTTGAGGGGTGAATTTTTTTTTTGTATGCTGTTAAACCGTGCGAATGGAGCCTTAAACTGGGGCTGCACGGACGTGCATGTATTGGCACGGACATGCAGCTCCAGTCAGAACTGGTGCTTGTTTCTGCCTTCGACTGCACGGACGTGCATAATGACGCACGGACGTGCATAGGTTGGCATGGACGTGCAACTCCTGCCAGAATAGCTAACAAATCTGTCTTCCAGTGCACGGACGTGCCACTTCGTCTGCACGGGCGTGTTGTTTTGGCACGGACGTGCCGAAACCCAAATTTCAATACTTCAACTTTCTGCTACTTCTGCTCTCATCTGCACGGCCGTGCAGACCTGATGGTGCATGGTTTAAAAGTTTTTTTTATTTATTTATTTATTTTTTTTATTTTTAACAAACACCTACAAAAGATATACAAAAAAAGGTTAGGAATAATAAAATAAAACAAATGAAATAATAATTTATGAGAGAGAGTGAGGAATTCGGGTTGCCACCCAGAAGCGCTTCTTTAACGTCACTAGCTTGACGACATTGCGGGATCAAATGTTAGTGAGGGATATCGAACTCATCAAGGTGAACAACTTTTTCCTCTTCATTCACAAAACCGTCAAAGTATGCCTTTAGCCTTTGGCCATTTACTTTGAGCGGTTCACCATTTTCATTGGAAATTTCGATTGCACCACATGGAAACACCTTCTTGACGGTAAAAGGTCCACTCCATCTTGATTTTAGCTTACCCGGAAACAACTTCAACCGGGAATTGAATAGTAAGACCTTGTCACCTTCCTTCAACTCTCTTTTGTTGATATGCTTGTCATGCCAAGCCTTGGTCTTTTCCTTGTAGATCCGTGCATTCTCATATGCATCCAATCTTAGTTCTTCCAAGGAATGGAGGTCAAGCAACCTCTTTTCACCGGCACTTTGAAGGTCAAAGTTCAATGTTTTAATAGCCCAATGAGCTAATGCTCAAGTTCTATCGGTAAATGGCATGATTTCCCATATACAAGATTGTAAGGGGTGTTGCCAATGGGAGTCTTGAGTGCGGTGCGGTAGGCCCATAGAGCATCATCTAGCTTTGTATACCAATCCTTTCTAGACCTACCAACCGTCTTCTCTAAGATCACCATTATCTCCCGGTTTGAAATCTCGGCTTGACCACTTGTTTGAGGGTGTTAAGCCAATGACACCTTGTGCCTCACACCGTAATTCCCAAGAAGAGCTTGGAAGGACCGCTTTGCAAAATACGAACCTTCGTCACTAATGACGGCACGTGGCACCCCGAACCTTGGAAAAATGACTTTCTTGAAGAGTTTGACCACCCCCTTAGCATCATTAGTAGGAGATGCAACCTCTTCTACCCACTTTGACACATAATAGATGGCCACAAGAATGAATTTATTCCCAAAACAGGTCGGGAAAGGCCCCATAAAATCTATGCCCCATACATCAAAAATCTCCAACTCAAAAATGCTTTTCAATGGAATTTCACTTCTTCTTGAAATATTTCCGATTCTTTGACACCGGTCACAAGCTTTCACTACACCCCACACATCCTTGAACATTGAAGGCCAATGAAACCACATTGCAAGATTTTCGCCAAGGTTTTGTTAGAACTCATATGTCCTCCACAAGGTGAGGAGTGACACATTGTGATAACATCTTTAATCTCATAATCCGGGACACACCTTCTAAAAAGGCCATCAACACCTTGTTTAAAGAGCATGGGTCATCCCAAAAGTATTGGCGAACATCATGAAGAAACTTCCTTTTTTGTTGATAGGTGAGGTCGGGAGGAAGAATAGAGCAAGACAAGTAGTTTGCAATGTCCGCAAACCATGGTGTCGGTGCTTGAAGGATAGCAAATAGTCGATCATCCGGAAATGAATCATCAATTGGCAAATTATCAAGATCACCTACGAAGATAGGCAACCGCGAAAGATGATCGACCACCACATTTTCGGCACTTTTTTTGTCTCTAATCTCGATATCATAATCTTGCAAGAGTAAGACCCACCGAATCAATCTTGGCTTAGGTTCCTTCTTGGACAAGAGGTACTTCAAGGCCACATGGTCGGTGAAGACTATGACCTTAGAGCCTAACAAGTAGGACCTAAACTTCTCAATTGCATGAATCCTTTTCCGTGGTTGTGTAATTTCTTTGTGCCTCATCCAATGTTTTGCTAGTATAATAGATAGCATGGAGCTTCTTGTCCTTCCTTTGTCCATGAACGGACCCAACGGAAAAATCCAAAGCATCACACATAAGGTCGAAAGGAAGCTCCCAATTAGGGGGTTGAATGATAGTAGCCAAAATCAAGGCCTCCTTCAACCTATCAAATGCTAGAAAAAAATCATTAGTAAACACAAAAGGGGCATCTTTTACCAACAATTGAGTGAGCGGCTTTGCGATTTTTGAAAAATCCTTTATGAACCGGCGGTAAAAACCCGCATGTCTAAGAAAGCTCCGTATCGCCTTCACATTTGTAGGGGGTGGGAGGCGCTCAATTATTTCAATCTTGGCATGATCTAACTCAATGCCCCTACTAGAAATCACATGACCAAGAACAATGCCCTCCTCTACCATGAAATGACATTTCCCAATTCAAAACTAAGTTCACCTCTTGACATCTTTTTAACACTTTGATCAAATTTGAAAGACAAGTGTCAAAAGATGAACGAAAAACAGAAAAGTCATCCATGAATACCTCGATTGATGATTCAAGCATGTCGGAAAAAATAGACATCATACACCTTTGAAATGTGGAAGGTGCATTATAAAGTCCAAATGGCATTCTTCGATATGCAAAGGTGCCAAAAAAACATGTGAATGTAGTCTTTTCTTGATCTTCGGGTTGGATTGGGATTTGAAAGAATCCCGAGTATCCATCCAAGAAGCAATAATGACTATGTGATGCTAGTATTTCCAATATTTGATCAATGAAGGGGAGTGGGAAGTGGTCTTTCCGGGTGGATTTATTCAATTTTCGATAATCAATGCACATCCTCCACCCGGTGACCGACCTCGTAGAAATGGTCTCACCATTATCATTTTTGATGATGGTCATGCCTCCCTTTTTAGTCACAACTTGAACCGGGCTAACCCACTTTCTATCGGAGATAAGGTAGATTATGCCCGCCTCAAGAAGTTTTAAAACTTCTTTTTTCACCACTTCCTTCATATTGGGATTGAGCCTTCTTTGGTGCTCAATCGAGGAAGCATGATCATCATTAAGTAGAATTTTATGCATGCATATGGTGGGACTTATCCCCTTAATGTCATCAATTTTGTACCCAATGACATCTCTATACTCCCTTAAAACAACTAGGAGTTTCTCAAGAGAGGTGTCATCGAGCTTAGCATTGACAATAACGGGATAACTCTCACTATCATCAAGAAAAGCATATTTAAGTAGAGGGGGAAGGGGTTTAAGTTCAACCTTAGGAGGAGGCGTAGTCCTCTCCTCTTTTGCCTCCACGTTAAGTACTTCAAATTTCATCACCTCGTGGGCCAAAGGTTGGTTGAGTAAGAGATCATACCCCTTTGTTTCTTCACCCTCCTCAACTAAGCTTCCCATTAGGGTACCTTGTAAGGGATCTCTTTCATACAATCTTTCTCGGAACTCTTCTAAGTCCCTCTCCAATGTGTCAATTTTATGAAATTCATCAATCAATGGCTTCTTCAAAGTTTGTGAGAATGAAAATGAAATTTTCTCATCTCCCACATTCAAAGTCAATCTTCCTTCCTTCATATCAATCACCACTCCTGCGGTGTTCAAAAATGGTCTCCCCAAAATGAGGGGTACTCTTGTATCTTCTTCCATTTCCATTACCACAAAATCACATGGCACAAATACTCTTCCAACTTGAATCGGCACATTTTCAAGAATCCCCAATGGTAGCCTAACTGTGCGGTCGGCTAATTGTAAGGACATTCTTGTTGGTTTCAAGTCACCAACCTTCAAGCTCTTTGTAATAGAGTAGGGCATCAAGATCACACTTGCCCCAAGATCACATAAAGCATCCATAGCTTCCAAATCTCCAATCTTCACCGGTATCGCAGAGCTACGGGGGTCACCAAGCTTTTGGGGAAGCTTGTTTTGAATGATTGCACTCACCTCCTTAGGAAGGGAGATGGTTGCACTCTCTTCAAGCCTACTCTTTTTGGATAGAAGATCCTTCAAAAATTTTGCATAGGTAGGCATTTGTGACATAGCATGAAGAAAAGGGATGTTCACTTGAAGTCCTCTCAGGACTTCAAGAAATTTTGAAAACTTCTCATTCAACTTTTTCTCTACAATTCTATGAGAAAACAGAATGGGGGGCTTATATACTCTCATAGGGGGCTTTTCTATTCTTTCTTCATCTCCCTCATATTTCTTTGTGGCTCCCTCATCACTCTTTTGTTGCTCTTTTCTTTCAACTTCAACTACTTCATTTTCAAAATCATCCTCACTTCTCACCACAACTCCCTCATCTCTCTTTTATGGCTCCTCTTCACTAATAACCGGGCCCTCATAACCTCTTCCTGATCTCAAAGTAATAGCCTTAGCTTGCTCCTTTGAGTTCACTACCGTTGAGCTTGGAAAGTGACCACTAGGATTGGAGGATGAACTTCCAACTTGTTGTGCAATTTGAGCTAATTGGCTCTCCATTATCTTGTTGTGCGCTTAAAGTTGTTGGATGTTTAAATTCATATCCGCATTGCTCCTTATTTGTTGTGTCATGAAAGTTTCAAGAACGGATTCAAGGCTAGTCTTTTGAGAAGGTGGGGGAGGAGGAATGGGTTGGTAGTACTGTGATCTTTGATGGTTATGATCCCTTTGGTTAGGGTGGCGGTATGGAGCTTGTTGATTTTGAGAATGGGATTGGTTGTAGTGGTTTTGAGGTTTAATTTGGTTTTGGTTGTAGTTGTTTTGTGGGGGCCTTGGTTGTGTTGCTTCCATCCCGTGTTTTGTTGGGGTTTCCAACTGTGATTGTAGGATTGGGAGTATTGCTCATTTCTTTGCTCAATTGCCGCCGCTTGTTCTTGATTTGTTGAGTTGAAATAAGAGGACAAGTGATCATTTTCTCCACAAGTCTCACAAGACATGACTTGTGAGGAAAAGCTTGAGGGTGTGAGGGTGGCTTGATCTAGCTTGTGAGCTAGCATATCAAACTTTGATGCAATAAGATCTATTGCACTAAGATCATGAATTCCGCCCTTCTTTGTTTGAGGTTGCCTTCGATCATCTCCATATGCATAATGCTTGTCCACTTCTTCAATTATCTTATATGCATCATCCACCGATAGCTTTTTGAGGCTACCACCGGCCCCGGAATCAAGGTTGGCCCTTGAAATAGGAGTAAGACCGTCATAGAAGCTTTGTACAATGATGCATGATGTAAAACCATGGTGGGGGCATTTCCTCGTGTAATCTTTGAAACGCTCCCAAGCTTCACTCAACGTTTCATCAATGTCTTAATTGAAATTGGTGATCTTTCTTCTTAATATGGCGGTCTTTTTCGAAGTACAATACTTTCCAAGAAAGGCTCTAGTGACTTCGTCCCATGTACTCAATGATCCCTCTTCAACCGTTCTCAACCAATGCTTTGCTTTATCACGGAGGGAGAATTGAAACATGTGCATACAGATGAACTCTTCCGAAATGTTGTTTTGCTTGATGGTCGTACACAACTCAAGAAAGTTGTCCAAATGAGCAAAAGGACACTCATAAGGACTACCTCCGAATTGATCGCTTTGAATCATACGGATGATTTGAGGTGAAAGCTCAAAGTTGTTTGCATTTGTGGTGGGAAGACGTATGCCACTCCAAAGTTGGAATACGTTGGGGTGGTCATAGTCTCGTAGGAGAGCTTGTGGAGGATTCTCTCCCTTGTTATCTTCTTCATTAGCTCCAAAAACTTCTTCCGGATCAGAATCCGAATATACAATGGAAAACTCGGGTGTGCCGTGCAAGAGTCTCCTCACGTTTCTCAAAGTCCTATTTAGCTCTAGATCAATGGGAATAAGCGGTGATTGCTTACTCTTTCGTGTCATGCAAAGTCAAACAAAGCTAAGAAAAACGTTAGCAATGACTATCACAAGTTAAACACACATAAACAAAAATTAAGGCAAGACAACTACTATACATATACACACATCTAGTCTCATTCAACAATAATACATTCAAGGTGACTTTGCCTCCCCGGCAATGGCGCCAAAATTTAATAGGCCGTCGTCGAACCTACCAAAGATAATAAATCCTATCTAGGTCTCACTAACTAATAGCAAGGGTAAGAAAGGGTCGAACCCAAGAGAGGCGTTGAGTCAACCACCGAGTACTACCGTTTAGATAAGCTAAATGAAGTCGAAATTGGGTTGGTCTTGAGTAACTTCTACTAGTTCAATTCAACTAAAGCTAAGGGGAAATTAACAATATTTAGGGGAATCTAAGGCTCGGGTTATACCACTCAACTTCATCACAATTCATAATTAACATGCAACACTCAAGGTAAATTAATGGGATAAATTAGGGGAAGTCATCTAAGGCACCCAACTACTCTCTCAAGCTAGAGGGATTACTTGAATCATGAATATAACCTACTCTCATGGTTACAAGATATAAAACAAGTGTTAAAGCATAATCACGATGACATAAACATTCCCTTGACCGAAAATTCCTATTCTCATGGCATTTCGGGTCAATCAAGCATAAGGGAGCTAACTCAAGTTCTTCTCTCGATCCTTCGTTGAGAAAGCTTTGATAAATAGTTCTAGAAATGGCCATATACAAGAACTAAGCAATTAAACCACTTAAACTCAACTAATTAACATCCCACAACAACCAAATTAGCACATGCAACTATTTATTAGTGACTACATTGAGGGTTTTACCCAAACCCTAGAAATTGGACTACTCATAATCCATGGAGGTTAAAGCAAATAGAGATTTCAAGAAATTCATGAAAAAGTTCAAACTAAAGATTAAGCTAATTAACAATCTAAGCATGCAAGAATTAAGCAAGCAATTAACAACAAAGTAAAGAGTAATGAAAGAGAAGAGTAAGAAATAGTTACTATGAAGCTTCAAAGTGAGCAACAATGGTGGAACTTGTCTTCTACAATGGATGAAATTGAATATTTCCATGCTAATAATTAGAATCTAACTAATGATTTGAGAATTTAATGTTCTAGGATTGCAAAACTAAGAGAAGGCTCTAAAAACCTTGCTGCCCTTTTCTCTCCGTACAAATGAGCTCAAAGGAGGTATTTATAAGACCCCAAAATAAAAAGGACAGAGAAAACAAGAATCGGGCTTGACTACAGGTGTGCACGGATGTGCTAGGTTTGGCACGGACGTGCAAACCAAGCTGCACGGACGTGCTGCCTTATGCACGGCCGTGCAGGGCATGGCAGAAGCTACTGCTTAGGCTTGAAATCTTGCACGGACGTGCCAGTTATGGCACGGACGTGCAGCCTCTTCTGCACGGACGTGCCAACCTAAGCACGGCCGTGCAGGCCTTGGCAGAATGTTGTAACTTTTTGGAACCTCCTGCACGGACGTGCAAAGTCTGGCACGGCCGTGCAGGGTCTTCTAAGCCCTTTTTTCCATATTTTCTTCTATATTTCTCCTTTCCTTGGCTTCTTTCTACCATATTCTTGCTTCTAACCTCGGTTTTGTATCCATGGGCTCCATTTTCTCATCTTTGAACCTAGAACCTCAACAAAAACACTAACAACCTGTTAAGCATAGGATACACAAAAATTGCATAATAATATAGTAAAAGTGAACCAAAACACAAATTTTATCAAGTAAACTAGGTTCAAAAACACCCTAAAATCATATCAAATAGCAAGTTATCAAAAGGATCATGGGTTCTCAGGAAACTCATGAAATATAAAAGTTAGATTGATGATTTAGGTGGCTGGAACTTAGTAACTGGCAATAATAAGGTTCAAATCAAGAAATTATATGCCAAGCTAAGACATCAAGCTGATAAATTCCCTTGGAAGAGAATTATTTGTAATAATAGTGCTTCTCCAAGGAGTGTTTTCATGTTGTGGCTAGCAAATTGGAATAGGCTGCTGACTAAGTATAGAATCCTTACTTGGAATCAGTCTTGTGATCCTATATATATGTTTTTTGTGTTTACAGGAAAATAAAAGTGTTCAACATCTTTTCTTTCTGTGTAATTACTCTAGCAGGATCTGGGTAAAGGTTTTGAAGATTCTCAATTGTTCTAAACCAGTTCAAGGGTTTAAACAGGAAGCAGACTGGGCTATCAAGAGGAGTAGAAGAATTGATTCTATTAGTAGGCTGCATTTGATGTTTCTAGCTGTAGCAGTCCATAGCATATGGCTACAAAGAAATAATGCCTTGTTTAATGGCTATTGTGACCTTGCTGATACTGTTTTCAAACAGTTGGCGTATAGAGTTGCTTGCAAGTGTAGTACTAATTTCAAAAAGAAGTTATTCTGGACTACAAATGGTAGAGCTCCTTCGTAGCTGCTGTTGATGCTGGGCTATTTTGAGCTTTCTTTTCTATTAGTTGTTTCTAGATTTGGTGGTGTGTTGTAGTTCTTTGAGGCTTTGTTGTTTGTCTAGCCCCTGTTTCTAGTACCCTTCCTAGAAGGTGGTCTATAGTAGGGGTTTAGATAGTTCTTGGCTTGAGTTAGCACCCTTCCTAGAAGGTGGTTACTCTCAATCCTTGAACAGGTTTGGGGGTTTGTTTGGCCTATTGGTCTTTGTAGTCTGGTTGTTTGTATGTTGCAACTCTTTTTGTAAGTTGTATCTTTCTTATTTGTTAATAAAATATCTATTTAACACAAAAAAAAAAGTCAAATGCATTCAATAAAGCTAATTAAATCAAATGAAATTCAAACACATTCAAACAAAGAATTTTTGAATCAAATGAAAAACAAATGCATTATACAAAGGTAATTGAAATCAAATGAAAGTCAAACACATTCAAACAAAACTTATTATATTAAATGAAAGTCGAACACATTCAAACAAATCTTTTTGAATCAAATGAAAATCAAATGGATTCACCAAAGCTAATTGAATCTAATGAAAGTCAAACACATTCAAACAATGCTCATTGAATCAAATGAAAGTCAAACATATTAAAACAAAGCTTTATGAATCAAATGAAAGTCAAATGCATTCTACAAAGCTAATTGAATCATATGAAAGTGAAACACATTCAAACAAAGCTAATTGAATCAAATAAAAGTCAAACACATTTAAACAAAGATTTTTTGAATCAAATGAAAGTCAAATGCATTCTACAAACCTAATTGAATCAAATAAAAGTCAAACACATACAAACAAATCTATTTAAATCAAATGAAAGTCAAATGCATTCAACAAAGCTAATTGAATCAAATGAAAGTCAAACACATTCAAACAAAGCTAATTGAATCAAATGAAAGTTAAACACATACAAACAAAGCTTTTTTGAATCAAATAAAAGTCAAATGCATTCAACAATGCTAACAGAATCAAATGAAAGTCAAACACATTCTAACAAAGCTATTTGAATCAAATGATAATCGAGTGCATTTTACAAAGCTAATTGAATCAAATGAAAGTCAAACACATTTAAACAAAGCTTATGAATCAAATAAAAGTCAAACACATTCTGACAAATCTATTTAAATCAAATGAAAGTCAAACATATTCAAACAAACCTATTTTAATCAATTGAAGGTCAAATTCATTCAACAAAGCTAATTGGATCAAGTGAAAGTCAAATCCATTCAACAAAGCTAGTTGAATCGAATGAAAGTCTAACACATTCAAAAAATGCTGATTGAATCAAATGATAGTCAAACAAATTCAAACAAAGCTTTATGAATCAAATGAAAGTCAATTGCATTCCACAAAGCTAATTGAATCAAATGAAAGTCAAACACATTCAAAGAAAACTATTGAATCAAATGAAAGTCATACACATTCAAACAAAGATTTTTTGAATAAAATGAAAGTCAAATGCTTTCAAATATGATAATAGAATCAAATAAAAGTAAAAAACATTCAATTAAAGCTATTTGAATAAAATGAAAGTCAAATGCATTCAACAAAGCTAAGTGAATTAAATGAAAGTCAAACACATTTAAACAAAGCTAATTAAATCAAATGAAAGTGAAACATATTCACACAAAGTTTTTTTGAATTAAATGAAAGTCAAATGCATTCAAAAATGCTAACAGAATCTAATGAAAGTCAAACACATTCAAACAAAGCTTTTTTAATCAAATGAAAGTAAAATGTATTCAACGAACCTAATTAAATCAAATGGAAGTCAAACACATTCAAACATTGCTAATTAAATCAAATGATAGTCAAACACATTCAAATAAAGCTAATTGTACCAAATGAAAGTTAAAGGTATTCAAACAAAGCTTTTTAAATGAAATTAAAGTGAAATGCATTTTACAAAGCTAATTGAATCCAATGAAAGTAAAACACATTCAAACAAAGCTATTTGGATCAAATGAAAGTCAAATGTATTCTACAAAGCTAATTGAATCAAATGAAGGTCAATTACATTCAAACAAAGCTAATTGAATCAAATGAAAGTCAAACATATTCGAACAATGCTATTTAAATCAAATGAAAGTAAAACTGCTCCAATCAAAGCTATTTAAATCAAATAAAAGTCAAACACATTCAAACAATGCTTTATGAATCAAATGAAAGTTAAATGCATTCAACAAAGCTAATTTAATCAAATGAAAATCCTAGAGAGAGAAAATCTTTCTTCACGCCATTGTTTTTCCCTTCAAATCTCTGATTGTGCTTTGGCCAAGGGGAAGAAGTGTAAAGGGAAGAAGGGTTCTTCATCTAAATCCAAGAAGAAGCGTGGCCCTAAACCTAGATCCAAGTTGAATGTTAAAAATGTTCAAAATCGAGAAGATGGAGCTGGGTTAGAGGTCAGTTGGCTAGATGGGGTTGATAATCAGGATGATCCTTCAAGGAGAGTCTCTTAGGAAGATAGGGAGCAACATTCAGAGCAGTTTAATCAATGGTTGCAGGTAATACATCAAAATTCCCTGATTGCATGTAGTGATTTCAATGGAACAGTGAATTGTCAGCATTCAATTCCCCATTCGGGTTCCTTAAACCCGACCCCTTTGATGATGATTAGAGACAATTTTTCTACGTCTAGTGGTTCTGGTATTGGATTACATGTGGGTATGACTCCTAGCCCTTGTGAATCCCCGTCAAATTTGGAGACTCCGATTGTTAGGACTTCTGCAAACCTTTGTGCTGGGGGAACTAGGAGATGGAGTGCTTTATTTAAGAATACCAGGGATGAGGGTCTTGATCTCTTTCCAGGAAAACAAGCTGATCAACCTGAGGAGAGAGGTGATATGGTGAATAGTGACAAGTTGCAGCTAACTGAGGAAGATGTTAAGTCAGAAGTTCAATTTTGGAGCTCAGCTATTGTATGTTATGCTTTAGGTGCTAGAGTGCCTTTCTTTATGATGAATAGATTTGTGAGAAGAACTTGGGGGAAACTTGGAATTGACAAGGTGAACCTGCTCTCTAATGGGGTATACCTAGTCAGATTCAAGGATAAGAAGAATATGGAGAAGGTCCTGAATGGGGGTCCTGTTATGTTTGATAGCAGGCCTATCATTATGAAGAGGTGGGAGCCTGGCATAAAATTTGATAAGGAAGAAGTGACTGAGGTCCCTATTTGGGTTAGGCTTCCTGGGTTAAACCTGAAATTTTGGGGGCAGAGTGCGTTGATGAAGATAGGTAAATTAATAGGGAACCCTATTAAGACTAATAAAGTCACTGCTAATAAAGAGAAGCTGGAGTTTGCTAGGCTGATGATAGAAGTTTCGATTGATGGAGATTTCCCGGCTAAAATTGAATTCATTGATGAGAGAGGTGCATTTTTCAGACAGAAGGTCATTTATGAGTGGAAACCTATCCCTTGTAAGAAATGTTCAGGTATGGGGCATGCTGAGGAAGCTTGTCCAAATCTATGGACTAGACAACAAAACAGAAGAAGAGGGGGCCAGAATAGGGAGACAGTTAGAAGAGTTTGGAGACCAATGTAGACACAGACACATGCACAGGACATTGCTCAAAATGTGAATATATCACAACCAGTTCAAGCTGAGATGACAATGAATGTGGTTACAAAGAATAGATTTGATTGCCTAGGTACTAATGAAGGTGATATAAACAGGGGTGAAAGGATTGTCTCACAAGGGAATCAAACTCAAGGTGCTTATGGGCCTGGCAGACTATGCAGCATAGATGAAGGAAGGGTTTTGTATGGGGCAATGGAGGAGGGGGAGTGTTCTTACTCTCTTCATGGATAGTGTGGGTTTTTGGAATGTAAGAGGCCTAAATTTTCCTAATAAGAGGAGTGATGTTTCATGGTTTTTGAACCATCACAACTTGGGCTTATTTGGGCTCATGGAGACTAAAGTAAAGGTAAAGAGATTTGGGGGTGTTTTTAGTAGCTTTGGTGATGCTTGGTCAGTTGTTGCTAATTACTCAAAAAGTGATAAAGGTAGGATTTGGGTTATGTGGTTACCTGCTATTTTTCAGGTGAATGTTTTGAGGATAGAAGAACAACTAATTCATTTGACTATTAGTCATAGGGCTTCTGGTAATGATCTGTTTATCACTATGGTGTATGGTTTTAATGAGCCTAAAAGAAGATGTGCATTATGGAGCCAGTTATCTGTTTTGGCTAAGGGTATTTAGCTCTCTTGGTTTATAGGGGGTGACTTTAACAATATCCTCAATCTCGAGCATAATGAGTTGATTGATTTGAAGGTTGGGGGGTTATTTTATTCTTGGAACAATAAACAGGAAGGGCATAAGAGAGTTTGTTCGAAAATCGATAGAGTGATTGTGAATAGTGTGTGGTTGAAGAGATTTGACAAAGTTGTTGCGACGTTTCTTCCTGAAGGCACTATGAACCATAGTCCTTGTTACGTGAATGTCTTTGGTGTGAATGAAAGGGCCATTAAACCTTTTAAATTCTTCAATCACTTCACTTCTGCTCCTGGTTTTTTGGATCTGGTCCAGAGTGAACGGAATACAGATGTCGAGGGCCCTCAAGGATGGAAATCTGAGCTCCCTGTCAACTACAGAGACTGCTGATGTTGAAGCTTTGATTAATTTGATGAGTATTCAGAAGAAGTTAGACTCAGACCCCTACAATGAGGGTCTGATTGCTGAGGAGAAACAGGCCAGACTGGTGTATCAGAGTGCTTATGCTGCTAAGTTCTCTTTTCTAAAACAGAAGGCCAAGCTGCATTGGTTAAAGGATGGAGATTTAAACTCAGCTTACTTCCACGCTTACATTCAAAAGAGGAGAGTCCAGAACATGATTTGTAGTGTCATTCATGAAGGTCGTCTTTTTTAGGAGCCTAATGAGGTAGTACAGGCTTTTGTTATTTACTATCAAAGCTTGTTAGGTGTTAGAGGCAATCTAGAAAAGACCGCTCATAATGCTGTGATTGAGGGCAAGATTCTTTCTCTTGAACAAACGAGTGATTTATGCAAGTCTTTTACTGTAGAAGATGTGAGGGCTGCACTGTGGAGTATTGAGGATGACAAGGCCCCGGGACCAGATGGTTTCTCAAGTAAGTTTTATAAAGCTTCCTGGGATATTGTGAAAAATGAGATTTGTGAAGTTGTTTTGTCTTTTTTCAACCATGTTCGCCTTCTTAAGCAAGTAAATAACACTCTCCTTACTATGGTTTCCAAAGATGAAGATGATGTGTTTGTCTCACAATACAGACACATTGCCTGCTGTAATGTTATTTACAAGATTATCTCTAAATTGTTGTGTTTGAGACTGAAGACAATTCTGCCTGGATTAATAAGTGAGAATCAAGGTGCTTTTGTTGAGGGTCAGTCTATCCTTGACAATATTCTTGTGTGCCAGGATATGCTTAAAAATTACAATAATAGAAGGAAGGCGCCTAGATGTACTGTTAAAGTTGACTTAAGGAAGACATATGATTCTGTGCATGCACTGGTCTTTTATTAGAGATATGCTGGTTGCTCTGAACTTTCCTGTGCAGTTTGTTGGATGGGTGATGGAATGCATCTCGACTCCCTCTTACTCTATTATGATAAATGGGGGTCTTCACGGGTTTTTCAAAGGGGAGAGGGGCATTAGACAGGAAGATCCTATCTCTTCTTTGCTGTTTGTTTTGGTTATAGAATACCTGTCTAAGCTTCTTAGGAAGGTGAGTGGGCTAAGGGATTACAAATTTCACCAGGGCTGTAAGCATCTGGGCTTGACACATCTTGTTTTTGCTGATGATCTTATGCTCTTCTCTCATGGGGATAAGAAGTCCTTCTCTCTTCTTATTAGAGCTCTTAAGACTTTTGAAAAAGTCTCTAAGTTGGTTTCAAACTCTAATAAGACTGTTGTTTATTTTTAATGTATGGACAGTGACAGGAAGAAGGAGATTCTGAGGGACTCTAGTTTTTTAGAAGGTGACTTTCCTTTCAGATATCTCGGTATCCCTCTAAATGCCAAGTATATGAGAAGTTCGGACTTTGATAGCATTATTGACAAAATGATGGCTAGGATCACCTGCTGGTCAAGTAGGAACTTATCCTACGCTGCTAGGGTCACCCTCATCAACTCTGTCCTCATTAGTATTCACACGTATTGGGCTCAGTGTATCCTTCTACCTAAGGGGGTTATTCACAGAATCACTCAGCTGTGTAGGTCTTTTCTGTGGGATGGGTTTGTTAACCTTGGTAGGGCTCTTCCTGTTTCTTGGGATTGGGTTTGTAAGCCAAAAAGGTTTGGGGGGCTTGGTGTAAGAGATTGTGGTAGATGGAATAAGGCTGCTTTGGGGAAATATGTCTGGAAAATTGCAAAGAAGGAGGATTCCCTTTGGGTAAAATGGGTTCGCAGTGTTTATTTGAAGGATCATGATTAGTGGTCCTACAACCCTAAGAAGTGTGATGGATGGTTTTAGAGGAAGCTTTGTACTGTGAAGAATGAGCTTCAGCAAGGTTTTGAGGTTGGAAACTGGATGAGCAAAAAGTATACTATCTCTGAGTGTTGTTCTTGGTTACAGGGGGTGCAAGCTAAGGTCACTTGGGGTAAATGGGTCTGGAATAGATTCAATGTTCCAAAACACTCTTTCATAGCTTGGTTAGTAGCCTAGAAAAGATTGAAAACAAAAGATAGGCTCCTTGGTTTTGGTTGCAGCCCTGATCTCTTTGTCTTCTCTGTGGAGATGCTCCTGAGTCACATGATCACTTAGTTTTTGACTGTTCTTATAGCAGGCAGTGTAATAAGGATGCTGCACACTGGTTAGGTATCACTGAGAGAAATTTCAGTTTGACTAACTCTTGGAAGCACTGGAACAGGTAGGGGGCTGATCTGGTTCCTAAGAAAGTCTACCTAGTTGTGTTTACTGCATTTGTCTATTATATCTGGTTTGCTAGAAACCATGCTTATTGGGAAAAGTCAGTGATCCTTCCCATAATTCTAAGTAAGTCAATCTATGTGGAGGTTTTAAGCAGAGTTCAGCAGTTGATTAATAGGTCTTGGACAAGGAATCAGTGTAAATGGTTACAGCGCTTAAAATGCAAGATCCCTGGTTGACTGTCTTGGTGGTTTGGTTTGTGGTGCTGGGAGGTGAAGTTTGAAATGGCCTGCGTTCTTGTTGTTTCTGTTTTGTCCAAGACTTGTAGTAGGTCTTATTCTGATGCAGGTTTTGTGGCAGTAACTGTTTTGGATGCTGGATTTGGTCGACTAGTTTCTGGCTTTGCTGAGTTCAGGTCTACTAGGGTCTGGTTTACAGGCATTCTGGTTTCTGGTTTCTGGCTGCTATGCTATTCCTAGCTCTTGAGCTCTGGTTGCAGTTCCTGTGCTGGTTTTGGTTGCTGCAGTTGTTGGGTTGCTGGTTATGCTTGGCCTACTCTCCTGACTGCTGATGTTCTGTCTTGGTGTACTGGGTGCTGCTGTCTTTTGCTATGTCTTACATGATGCTATTTTTTAGCTGTCTTGATTGTGTTGGTTTTCTTGACCGTTTTCTTTTTTGGTATGTCCTAGACCTTGTTTTCAGTACCCTTCCTAGAAGGTGCCTGTTTACTTGAGTCCAGTGTGTTTTCCCTCTCGGTTTTCAGGTACCCTTCCTAGAAGGTGGCCAGTTTACAGTTTGGGATTGTTTTGGTGTTAGTTTGCCTTCAGGGCTTGTGTAGTTTTGGTGGTACAGTTTTGTGATCTATAAATTTGTATACTTTATTCTTTGGTAATAAAATTTCTTATTTACCAAAAACATAAAAAAAAAAAGAATCAAATGAAAGTGAATGGAGTTCAGGCCCAGCAGATAATGCACTAATTTGTGTGTGGAAGTGGTAAATAGAGTTCAACAACTTATTAGTGATAAATGGAAAAGAAGTCAGTGTAAAAGGCTTTTTGTAATTAGGAATAGTATTCCTAAGTAATTGTTAGGTGTTGTTAGTTGCTGTAGGTGTTTGCTTTTTTCTTGTTGGTGTTGGTTTGGCCCTCTTTAGGGTTGTGTAGTTTCGGGTTGAGGGCTTGCCCTCTTTTGGTAATAACATTTCTTACTTTCCATAAAAAAAAAAAATCAAATGAAAGTCAAACACATTCGAACAAAGCTAATTGAATCAAATTAAAGTCAAACACATTCAAACAAAGCTATTTAAATCAAATGAAAGTCAAATGCATTCTACAAACCTAATTAAATCAAATGAAAGTCAAACACATTCAAATATTGCTAATTAAATCAAATGAAAGTCAAACACATTCAGACAAAGCTATTTGAATCAAATTAAAGTCAATTGCATTCAACAAAGCTTACTGAATCAAATGAAAGTCAAACATATTCGAACAATGAAAATTAAATCAAATGAAAGTAAACACATTCAAACAAAGGTATTTGAAACAAATGAAAGTAAACACATTCAAACAAAGATATTTAAATCGAATGAAAGTCACATACATTCTACAATGCTAATTGAACCAAATGAAATTCAAATGCTTTAAACAAAGCTAATTGAATAGAATGAAAGTCAAACACATTCAAACAATGCTAATTGAATCAAATGAAAGTCAAATGCATTCAATAAAGCAAATTGAATCAAATTTAAGTCAAACAAATTCAAACAAAGCAAATTGAATAAATTGAAAGTCACACACATTCAAACAAAGATTTTTTAAATCAAATGAAAGTCAAATGCATTGTACAAAGTTAATTAAATCAAATGAAAGTCAAACACATTCAAAGAAAATTAATTGAATTAAAAGATAATCAAATGCATTTTATAAAGCTTATTGAATCAAATGAAAGTCAAACACATTCAAACAAAGCTAATTGAATCAGATTAAAGTCAAACACATTAAAACAATTCTAATTGAATCAAATGAAAGTGAAACACATTCAAACAAAGATTTTCGAATCAAATGAAAGTCAAATGCATTCAATTAAGCTAATTGCATCAAATGAAAGTCAAACACAACCGAACAAAGCTAAGTGAATCAAATAAAAGTCAAGTGCATTCTACCAAGCTAATTGATTCAAATAAAAGTCAAACACATTTAAACAAAGCTAATTAAATCAAATAAAAATCAAACACATTCAAACAAAGCTATTTGAATCAAATGAAAGTCAATTCTGTTCAACAAAGCTAATTGAATCAAATGAAAGTCAAATGCATTCAACAAAGCTAATTGAATCAAATGAAAGTCAAACACATTCAAACAATGCTAATTGAATAAAATAAAAGTCAAATGCATTCAACAAAGCTAATTGAATCAAATTAAAGTCAAACACATTCAAACAAAGCTAATTGAATCAAATGTAAGTTAAACACATTCAAACAAAGATGTTTTGCAACTAATGAAAGTCAGAGTGCCTTTGTGGCTGGTAGATCAATTATGGACAATATTTTGATCTATCAGGACATGCTTAAAGACTAGAATAACAAAAGGAAATCCCCTAGATGCACTATTAAAGTGGATCTTAGGAAAGCTTATGATTCTGTGCGCTGGGATTTCATTGAAGATATGCTTGTTTCACTTGGTTTTCCTGATCAGTTTGTGCATTGGGTAATGGAGTGTGTGTCTTCTCCACTTATTCCCTGCTTTTGAATAGAGGATTACATGGATTTTTTCATGGAAAAAGAGGAGTGAGACAAGGAGATCCTATGTCTCCTTTATTGTTTGTTATTATTATGGAGTATCTTACCAGATTACTTAAGAAGGTTAGTAAGCTCAAGAAGTTCAAGTTTCACTACAGATGTAAAGGCCTCCAGCTCAACCACATGATCTTTGCTGATGACTTAATGTTGTTTGCTTATGGAGATAGGTGTTTAGTTGACTACTTACTCAGAGCCCTGAATATGTTTGAGAAGGTGTCTAGTTTAAAAGCAAATTCTTAATAAACAGCAATCTATTTTGGGAATGTTGAAGAAAGAGTTAAGCACGGTATCTTAAGTCTTACTGGTTTTGTAGAGGGTTCAGCCCCTTTTAAGTATCTTGGTGTCCCTTTTAATTCAAGATACTTGTAGGTTACTAACTTTAATGCTCTGATTGACAAGATGTTGCATAGATTGATGGGCTGGTCCAGTAGGAATCTTTCATATATAGCAAGAGTTTTTCTCATCAATTCAGTTTTAATTAGCTTACATTCTTATTGGGCTCAATGTGTCTTATTTCCCAAGTCTGTGATTCAGAGAATCAATCAGCTGTGCAGGGCATTCTTGTGGGGTGGATCTGCTATTCTTTCTAAAGCTCCCCCTTTGGCTTGGTCTTGGGTTTGTAAATCCAAGAAGGTTGGTGGTCTGGGTATGAGAAATAGTGAAAGCTGGAATAAGGCTGCCTTAGGAAAATATGTGTGGCAAATAGCTAAGAAAAAGGACTCTCTTTAGCTTAAATGGGTTCATAATGTGTATGTTAAATCTGCTGACTGATGGTCTTATACTCTAAAAAAAGCTGATGGTTAAAATTAAGGATGAGCTTAGGGAGGGTTTCTTGACTGAAAAATGGGATGAGAAGAATTACTCTATTGTTGTTGTGTATTCCTGGCTTTAGGATGATGCTGAGAATGTGGGTTGGACAGATTGGGTTTGGAATAGGTATAATATTCCTAAAACAAGTTTCATAGCTTGGTTAGCAATGTTAAATAAGCTGAGAACCAGAGACAAGTTGTTCAAGCATGGAATCTGTGATACTGACAAATGCCTGCTATGTGATACTGTCACTGAATGTCAACAGCACCTGTTTTTTGCCTGTCCCTATAGCAGACGATGTATGCTGATTATTAGTAGCTGACTTGGAATTCAGGAGATTCACTTTAATATTGCAAACACTTGGAAGCACTGGAAGAGAAAATTTAAAGACCCTATTCTGAGGAAAATTGGGTATGCTACTCTTGCAGCCTTGGTGTATTATTTGTGGTCTGCTAGGAACATGGCTTACTGGAATCATGCGGTTCAAGTTCCTATGAAGCTCTGTCACAGGCTATGTTCAATGGTGGTTGATCGGGTTCAGCAAATTATAGGTGGAAAATGGAAAAGACATCACTATCAATGGCTAAGGACCTTAAGAAACAATATACATGCCTGAGTTGGTGATTTTTGTATTCTTTGTTTGTTCTGTTCTGTTTTACTTGGGGTTGGGTTAGTTACTCTTTTGTTCTAGTCCTTGTGATAAATACCCTTCCTAGAAGGTGCTTTATCAGTTGAGGCTAGTATAGATTAGTGTGGGGGTTATGTGGCCAAAGGGCTTGTGTAGTTAGGAGTTTACAAGCTTTTTCTTGTATTTGTTTTGAGGCCTTGCCCTCTTTATTTGGTTAATAATACTTCTTATTTCCCACAAAAAAAAACAAAAAAAAATTAAAAAAAAAATCATATGAAAGTCAAATGCATTCAACAATGCTAACAAAATCAAATAAAAGTCAAACACATTCAAACAAAGCTTTTTTAATCAATTGAAAGTCAAACAAATTCAACAAAGCTAATTGAATCAAATGAAAGTCAAACACATTTAAACAAACCTAATTGAATCAAATGAAAGTCAAACACATTCAAACAACGATTTTTGAGTCAAATGAAAGTCAAATGCATTCAACAAACCTAATTGAATCAAATGAAAGTCAAACACATTCAAACAAAGTTAATTGAATCAAATGAAAGTCAAACTCATTCAAAAAAAAGATTTTTAAAATCAAATGAAAGTCAAATGCATTTAACAATGATAATAGAATTAAATGAAAATTAAACACATTCAAATAAAACTATTTGAATCAAATAAAAGTCAAATGCATTTAACAAAGCTATTTGAATCAAATGAAAGTCAAACACATTTAAACAAAGCTAATTGAATCAAATGAAAGCCAAACACATACAAACAAAGCTATTTTGAATCAAATGAAAGTCAAATGCATTCAACAATGCTAATAGAATCAAATGAAAGTCAAACACATTCTAACAAAGCTATTTGAATCAAATGAAATATCAAATGCATTTTACAAAGGTTATTGAATCAAATGAAAGTCAACCATATTCATTCAAAGCTAATTGAATCAAATAAAAGTTAAACACATTCAAACAATACTAATTGAATCAAATGAAAGTCAAACACATTCAAACAAAGCTATTTGAATAAAATGAAAGTCAAATGCATTCTACAAACCTAATTAAATCAAATGAAAGTAAAACACATTCAAACATTGATAATTAAATCAAATGAAAGTTAAACCCATTCAAACAAAGCTATTCGAATCGAATTAAAGTCAATTGGATTCGAACAAAGCTAGTTGAATATAATAAAAGTCAAACACATTCAAACAAAGCGTTTTTCTATGAAATGAAAATCAAATGCATTCAACAATGCGAATAGAATTAAATGACAGTCACACACATTCAATCACAACTATTTGAAACAAATGAAAGTCAACTACATTCTACCAATCTAATTGAATCAAATGAAAGTCAAACACATTCAAACAAAGCTATATAAATCAAATCAAAGTCAAATCCATTCAAACAAACCTATTTGAATCAAATGAAAGTCAAATCCATTCAACAAAGCTAATTGAATTAAACGAAAGTCGAACACATTCAAAAATAGTTAATTGAACAATGAAAGTTAAACACATTCAAACATTGTTATTAAAAAAAATGAAAGTCAAACACATTTTAATAAAGCTAATTGAACCAAATGAAAGTTAAAGGTATTCAAACAAAGCTTTTTAAATCAAATTAGATTCAAATGCATTTTACAAAGCTAATTGAATCCAATGAAATAAAACACAATCTAATACAGCTAACTGAATCAAATGAAAGTCAGTTACATTCAAATAAAACTAATTGAATCAAATTAAAGTCAAATACATTTAAACAAAGCTTTTTGAATCAAGTGAAAGTCAAATGCATTCAACAAAACTTATTGAATAGAGTGAAAATCAAACACATTCAAACAATGATAATTAAATCAAATAAAAGTCAAACACATTCAAACAAAGCTTTGTGAATCAAAAGAAGGTCAAATGCATTCAACAAAAACTTATTGAATAGAGTGAAAGTCAAACACATTCAAATAAAATGCTAATTAAATCAAATGAAAGTCAAACACATTTAATAATGCTAATTGAATTAAATGAAATAAAACTAATTAAAACAAAGCTAATTGAATCAAATGAAAGTCAAATACATTCAAATAAAGATTTTGTTAAGGTAATAATTGAATTAAACGAAAGTCAAACACATTCAAACACAGCGTTTTTCTATTAAATGAAAGTCAAATGCATTCAACAATGCTAATAGAATCTAATGTCAGTCAAACACATTCAAACAAAGCTATATGAATCCAATGAAAGTCAAATGCATTTTACCAATCTAATTTAATCAAATGAAAGTCAAACAAATTCAAACAAAGCTATTGGAATCAAATGAAAGTCAAATGCATTCTACAAAGCTAACTGAATAAAATAAAAGTCAAACACATTCAAACAAAGCTAATTGAATCAAATGAAAGTCAAACACGTACAAACAAAGCTATTTTGAATCAAATGAAAGTCAAACGCATTCAACAATGCTAACAGAATCAAATGAAAGTCAAACACCTTCTAACAAAGCTATTTGAATCGAATGAAATATCAAATGCATTTTACAAAGGTTATTGAATCAAATGAAAGTCAACCACATTCATTCAAAGCTAATTGAATCAAATGAAAGTCAAACACATTCAAACATTGCTAATTAAATCAAATGAAAGTCAAACACATTCAAACAAAGCTATTTGAATAAAATAAAAGTCAAATGCATTCTACAAACCTAATTAAATCAAATGAAAGTAAAACACATTCAAACATTGCTAATTAAATCAAATGAAAGTCAAACGCATTCAAACAAAGCTATTCGAATCGAATTAAAGTCAATTGCATTCGAACAAAGCTAGTTGAAAATAATAAAAGTCAAACACATTCAAATAAAGCGTTTTTCTATGAAATGAAAATCAAATGCATTCAACAATGCTAATAGAATTAAATGAAAGTCACACACATTCAATCAAAGCTATTTGAAACAAATGAAAGTCAAATACATTCTACCAATCTAATTGAATCAAATGAAAGTCAAACACATTCAAACAAATCTATATAAATCAAATGAAAGTCAAATACATTCAAACAAAGCTATTTGAATCAAATGAAAGTCAATCCATTCAACAAAGCTAATTGAATCAAATTAAAGTCAAACACATTCAAAAAAAAGTTAATTGAAACAATGAAAGTTAAACACATTCAAACATTGCTAATTAAAAAAAATGAAAGTCAAACACATTTTAATAAAGCTAAATGAACCAAACGAAAGTTAAAGGTATTCAAACAAAGCTTTTTAAATCAAATTAAATTCAAATGCATTTTACAAAGCTAATTGAATCCAATGAAATAAAATATATTCTAATACAGCTAATTGAATCAAATGAAAGTCAGTTACATTCAAACAAAACTAATTGAATCAAATGAAAGTCAAACACATTCAAACAAAGCTTTGTAAATCAAGTGAAAGTCAAATGCATTCAACAAAACTTATTGAATAGAGTTAAAGTCAAACACATTCAAACAATGCCAATTAAATCAAATGAAAGTAAAACACATTTAAACAAAGCTTTATGAATAAAATGAAGGTAAAATGCATTCAACAAAACTTATTGAATAGAGTGAAAGTCAAACACGTTCAAACAATGCTAATTAAATCAAATGAAAGTCAAACACATTCAAACAAAACTATTTGAATCAAATAAAAGTTAAATCTATTCAATAAAGCTAATTGAATCAAATGAAAGTCAAACACATTCAAAAAAAGCTAATTGAAACAAATGAAAGTTAAACACATTCAAACATTGCTAATTAAAAAAAATGAAAGTCAAACACATTCAAATAAAGCTAATTAAACCAAATAAAAGTTAAAGGTATTCAAACAAAGCTTTAAAAATCAAATAAAATTCAAATGCATTTTACAAAGCTAATTGAATCCAATGAAAGTAAAACATATTATAAAAAAGCTATTTGAATAAAATGAAAGTCAAATGCATTCTACAATCTAATTGAATCAAATGAAAGTCAGTTACATTCAAACAAAACTAATTGAATCAAATGAAAGTCAAACACAATAAAACAAATCTTTTTGAATCAAGTGAAAGTCAACTGCATTCAATAAAACTTATTGAATGGAGTGAGAGTAGAACACATTCAAAACAATGCTAATTAAACACATTCAAACAAAGCTTTATGAATCAAATGAAAGTCAAATGCATTCAACAATGCTAATTGAATCAAATGAGAGTCAAAGACATTCAAACAAGGGAAATTGAATCAAATGAAAGTCAAACACATTCAAACAAAGCTTTTTTGAATCAAAGGAAAGTCAAATGCATTCAATGACAATAATAAAATAAAATGAAATTAAAAAACATTCAATTAAACCTATTTTAATCATATAAAAGGCAAATGCATTCTACTACAAACCTAATTGAATCAATTGAAAGTCAAACACATTCAAACAAAGCTATTTGAATCAAATAAAAGTCAAATGCATTCAACAAAGCAATTTGAATCAAACGAAAGTCAATCACATGCAAACAAAGCTATTTTAAATCAAATGAAAGTCAAATGCATTCTACAAACCTAATTAAATCTTATGAAAGTCAAACACAAAGAAACATTATTAATTAAATCAAATGAAAGTCAAACACGTTCAAACAAAGCTATTCGAATCAAATTAAAGTCAACTGCATTCGAACAAAGCTAATTGAATCAAATAAAAGTCAAACACATTCAAACAAAGCGTTTTTCTATCAAATGAAAGTCAAATGCATTCAACAATGCTAATAGAATCAAATGACAGTCAAACACATTCAAACAAAGCTATTTGAATCAAATGAACGTCAAATGCATTCTACAAATCTAATGGAATAAAATCAAAGTCAAACACATTCAAACAAAGCTATTGTAATCAAATGAAAGTCAAATGCATTCTACAAAGCTAATTGAATAAAATAAAATTAAAACTCATACAAACAAATCTATATAAATCTAATGAAAGTAAAATACATTCAAACAAAGCTATTTGAATCAAATGAAAGTTAAATCCATTGAACAAAGCTAATTGAATCAAATGAAAGTAAAATGCATTCAACAAAGCTACTTGAATCAAATGAAAGTCAAACACAAACAAACAAAGCTATTTGAATCAAATGAAAGTCAAATCCATTCAACAAAGCTAATTGAATCAAATGAAAGTCAAATAAATTCCATAAAGCTAATTGAATCAAATGAAAGTCAAACACATTCAAAAAAAGCTAATTGGGACAAATGAAAGTTAAACACATTTAAACATTGCTAATTAAAAAAAATGAAAGTCAAACACATTTAAATAAAGCTAATTGAACCAACTGAAATTTAAAGGTATTCGAACAAAGCTTTTTAAATCTAATCAAATTCAAATGCATTTTACAAAGCTAATTGAATCCAATGAAAGTCAAATGCATTCTACAATCTAATTGAAACTAATGAAAGTCAGTTACATTCAAACAAAACTAATTGAATTAAATGAAAGTCAAACACATTCAAACAAAGCTTTTTGAATCAAGTGAAAATCAAATGCATTCAACAAAACTTATTGAATAGAATGAAAGTTAACCACATTCAAACAATGCTAATTAAATCAAATGAAAGTCAAACACATTCAAACAAAGCTTTATGAATCAAATGAAGGTAAAATGCATTCAACAAAACTTATTGAATAGAGTGAAAGTCAAACACATTCAAACAATGCTAATTAAATCAAATTAAAGTCAAACACATTCAATAATGCTAATTGAATTAAATGAAATCAAACAAATTAAAACAAAGCTAATTGAATCAAATGAAAGTTCAACACATTCAAACAAAGATTTTTTTAATATAATAATTGAATTAAATGAAATTCAAACACATTCAAACAAAGCGCTTTTCTAACAAATGAGAGTCAAATGCATTTTACAATGCTAATAGAATCAAATGACAGTCAAACACATTCAAACAAAGCTATATGAATCCAATTAAAGTCAAATGCATTCTACCAATCTAATTGAATCAAATGAAAATCAAACACATTCAAACAAAGCTATTGGATTCAAATGAAAGTCAAATGCATTCTACAAAGCTAATTGAATAAAATAAAAGTCAAACACATTCAAACAAAGCTATATAAATCAAATGAAAGTCAAATACATTCAAACAAAGCTATTTGAATCAAATAAAAGTCAAATACATTCAACAAAGCTAATTGAATCAAATGAAAGTCAAATGCATTTAACAAAACTAATTGAATCAAATGTAAGTCAAACACATTCAAAAAAAGCTAATTGAAACAAATGAAAGTTAAACACATTCAAACGTTGCATTCAATAAAACTTATTGAATAGAGTGAAAGTAGAACACATTCTAACAATGCTAATTAAATCAAATGAAAGTGAAACACATTCAAACAAAGCTTTATGAATCAAACGAAAGTCAAACACATTCAAACAAAGGAAATTGAATCAAATGAAAGTCAAACACATTCAAACAAAGCTTTTTTTAATCAAAGGAAAGTCAAATGCATTCAATGACGATAATAAATAAAATGAAATTAAAAAAACATTCAATTAAAGCTATTTTAATCAAATGAAAGTCAAATGCATTCTACTACAAACCTAATTGAATGAAATGAAAGTCAAACACATTCAAACAAAGCTATTCGAATCAAATGAAAGTAAATTGTATTCCACAAAGCTATTTGAAACAATTAAAAGTCATACACATTCAAATAAGGCTAATTGAATCAAATGAAACACATTCAAACAAAGCTTTATGAATCAAATGAAAGTCAAATGCATTCAGTAAAGCTAATTGAATCAAATGAAAGCCTAACTACTTAAAACGAAGCTAATTGAATTAAATGAAAGTCAAACTCATTTAAACAAAGATTTTTTGAATCAAATGAAAATCAAATGCATTCAACAATGATAATAGAATCAAATGAATGTAAAAAATATTCAATTAAAGCTATTTTAATCAAATGAAAGTCAAATGCATTCTACAAACCAAATTAAATCAAATGAAAGTCAAACACATTTAAACAAAGCTATTTAAATAAAATGAAAGTCAAATGCATTCAACAATGATAATAGAATCAAATGAATGTAAAAAATATTCAATTAAAGCTATTTTAATCAAATGAAAGTCAAATGCATTCTACAAACCTAATTGAATCAAATGAAAGTCATATGCATTCTACAAACCTTATTGAATCAAATGAAAATCAAATGCATTATACAAAGCTTTATGAATCAAATGAAAGTTAAATGCATTCAACAAAGCTAATTGAATCAAATAAAGGTCAAACACATTCAAACAAAGGAAATTGAATCAAATGAAAGTCAAACACATTCAAATAAAGATTTTTTGATTTAAATGAAAATCAAATGCATTCAACAATGATAATAGAATCAAATGAACGTAAAAAAACATTCAATTAAAGCTATTTTAATCAAATGAAAGTCAAATGCATTCTACAAACCTAATTGAATCAAAGAAAAGTCAAAGACATTTAAACAAAGATTTTTTGAATCAAATGAATATCAAATGCATTCAACAATGATAATAGAATCAAATGAATGTAAAAAACATTCAATTAAAGCTATTTTAATCAAATAAAAGTCAAATGCATTCAAAAACCTAATTGAATCAAATGAAAGTCAAACACATTCAAACAAAGCTATTTAAATCAAATGAAAGTTAAATTTATTCAACAATGCTAACAAAATCAAATGTAAGTCAAACACATTCAAATAAAGCTTGTTTAATCAAATGTAAATCAAATGTATTCAACAAAGCTAATTGAATCATATGAAAGTCAAACACATTCAAACAAATTTAATTGAATCAAATGAAAGTCAAAGACAATTCAAACAAAGCTTTTTTGAATCAAAGGAAAGTCATATGCATTCAACAATTCTAACATAATCAAATAAAAGTCAAACACATTGAAATAAAGCTTTTTAAATCAATTGAAAGCCAAATGTATTCAATAAAGCTAATTGAATCAGATGAAAGTCTAACACATTCAAACAAACCTAATTGAATCAAATGAAAGTCAAACAGATTCAAACAATGCTTTTTGAGTCAAATGAAAGTCAAATGCATTCAACAAACCTAATTGAGCAAATGAAAGTCAAACACATTCAAACAAAGTAATTGTATCAAATGAAAGTCAAACTCACTCAAAAAAAGATTTTTAGAATCAAATGAATGTCAAATGCATTTAACAATGATAATAGAATCAAATGAAAGTCAAACACATTCAAACAAAGCTATTTGAATCAAATAAAAGTCAAATGCATTCAACAAAGCTCTTTGAATCAAGTGAAAGTCAAACACATTCAAACAAAGCTAATTGAATCAAATGAAAGTCAAACACATACAAGCTAACCTATTTTGAATTAAATGAAAGTCAAATGCATCCAACAATACTAACAGAATCAAATGAATGTCAAACACATACTAACAAAGCTATTGCAATCAAATGATAATCAAATGCGTTTTACAAAGCTTATTGAATCAAATGAAAGTAAACCACATTCAATCAAAGCTAATTGAATCAAATAAAAGTCAAACACATTCAAACAAAGCTATTTGAATCAAATGAAAGTTAAATGCATTCTACAAAACTAATTAAATCTTATGAAAGTCAAACACATTCAAACATTGCTAATTAAATCAAATGAAAGTTAAACACATTCAAACAAAGCTAATTGAACCAAATGAAATTTAAAGGTATTCGAACAAAGCTTTTTAAATCTAATCAAATTCAAATGCATTTTACAAAGCTAATTGAATCCAATGAAAGTCAAATGCATTCTACAATCTAATTGAATCAAATGAAAGTCAGTTACATTCAAACAAAACTAATTGAATTAAATGAAAGTCAAACACATTCAAACAAAGCTTTTTGAATCAAGTGAAAATCAAATGCATTCAACAAAACTTATTGAATAGAGTGAAAGTCAACCACATTCAAACAATGCTAATTAAATCAAATGAAAGTCAAACGCATTCAAACAAAGCTTTATGAATCAAATGAAGGTAAAATGCATTCAACAAAACTTATTGAAAAGAGTGAAAGTCAAACACATTCAAACAATGCTAATTAAATCAAATTAAAGTCAAACACATTCAATAATGCTAATTGAATTAAATGAAATCAAACTAATTAAAACAAAGCTAATTGAATCAAATGAAAGTTCAACACATTCAAACAAAGATTTTTTTAATATAATAATTGAATCAAATGAAATTCAAACACATTCAAACAAAGCGCTTTTCTAACAAATGAGAGTCAAATGCATTTTACAATGCTAATAGAATCAAATGACAGTCAAACACATTCAAACAAAGCTATATGAATCCAATTAAAGTCAAATGCATTCTACCAATCTAATTGAATCAAATGAAAATCAAACACATTCAAACAAAGCTATTGGATTCAAATGAAAGTCAAATGCATTCTACAAAGCTAATTGAATAAAATAAAAGTCAAACACATTCAAACAAAGCTATATAAATCAAATGAAAGTCAAATACATTCAAACAAAGCTATTTGAATCAAATAAAAGTCAAATCCATTCAACAAAGCTAATTGAATCAAATGAAAGTCAAATGCATTTAACAAAACTAATTGAATCAAATGTAAGTCAAACACATTCAAAAAAAGCTAATTGAAACGAATGAAAGTTAAACACATTCAAACGTTGCTAATTAAAAAAAATGAAAGTCAAACACATTCAAATAAAGCTAATTAAACCAAATAAAAGTTAAAGGTATTCAAACAAAGCTTTTTAAATCAAATAAAATTCAAATGCATTTTACAAAGCTATTTGAATCCAATGAAAGTAAAACATATTCTAACAAAGTTATTTCAATCAAATGAAAGTCAAATGCGTTCTACAATCTAATTGAATCAAATGATCGTCAGTTACATTCAAACAAAACTAATTGAATCAAATGAAAGTGAAACACAATAAACAAAGATTTTTGAATTAAGTGAAAGTCAAATGCATTCAATAAAACTTATTGAATAGAGTGAAAGTAGAACACATTCTAACAATGCTAATTAAATCAAATGAAAGTGAAACACATTCAAACAAAGCTTTATGAATCAAACGAAAGTCAAACACATTCAAACAAAGGAAATTGAATCAAATGAAAGTCAAACACATTCAAACAAAGCTTTTTTTAATCAAAGGAAAGTCAAATGCATTCAATGACGATAATAAATAAAATGAAATTAAAAAAAACATTCAATTAAAGCTATTTTAATCAAATGAAAGTCAAATGCATTCTACTACAAACCTAATTGAATGAAATGAAAGTCAAACACATTCAAACAAAGCTATTCGAATCAAATGAAAGTAAATTGTATTCCACAAAGCTATTTGAAACAATTGAAAGTCATACACATTCAAATAAAGCTAATTGAATCAAATGAAACACATTCAAACAAAGCTTTATGAATCAAATGAAAGTCATACACATTCAAATAAAGCTAATTGAATCAAATGAAACACATTCAAACAAAGCTTTATGAATCAAATGAAAGTCAAATGCATTCAGTAAAGCTAATTGAATCAAATGAAAGCCTAACTACTTAAAACAAAGCTAATTGAATTAAATGAAAGTCAAACTCATTTAAACAAAGATTTTTTGAATAAAATGAAAATCAAATGCCTTCAACAATGATAATAGAATCAAATGAATGTAAAAAATATTCAATTAAAGCTATTTTAATCAAATGAAAGTCAAATGCATTCTACAAACCAAATTAAATCAAATGAAAGTCAAACACATTTAAACAAAGCTATTTAAATAAAATGAAAGTCAAATGCATTCAACAATGATAATAGAATCAAATGAATGTAAAAAATATTCAATTAAAGCTATTTTAATCAAATGAAAGTCAAATGCATTCTACAAACCTAATTGAATCAAATGAAAGTCATATGCATTCTACAAACCTAATTGAATCAAATGAAAGTCAAACACATTTAAACAAAGCTATTTAAATAAAATGAAAGTCAAATGCATTCAACAATGATAATAGAATCAAATGAATGTAAAAAATATTCAATTAAAGCTATTTTAATCAAATGAAAGTCAAATGCATTCTACAAACCTAATTGAATCAAATGAAAGTCAAATGCATTCTACAAACCTAATTGAATCAAATGAAAATCAAATGCATTCTACAAAGCTTTATGAATCAAATGAAAGTTAAATGCATTCAACAAAGCTAATTGAATCAAATAAAGGTTAAACACATTCAAACAAAGGAAATTGAATCAAATGAAAGTCAAACACATTCAAATAAAGATTTTTTGATTTAAATGAAAATCAAATGCATTCAACAATGATAATAGAATCAAATGAACGTAAAAAACATTCAATTAAAGCTATTTTAATCAAATGAAAGTCAAATGCATTCTACAAACCTAATTGAATCAAAGAAAAGTCAAAGACATTTAAACAAAGATTTTTTGAATCAAATGAATATCAAATGCATTCAACAATGATAATAGAATCAAATGAATGTAAAAAACATTCAATTAAAGCTATTTTAATCAAATAAAAGTCAAATGCATTCAAAAACCTAATTGAATCAAATGAAAGTCAAACACATTCAAACAAAGCTATTTAAATCATATGAAAGTTAAATTTATTCAACAATGCTAACAAAATCAAATGTAAGTCAAACACATTCAAATAAAGCTTGTTTAATCAAATGTAAATCAAATGTATTCAACAAAGCTAATTGAATCATATGAAAGTCAAACACATTCAAACAAATTTAATTGAATCAAATGAAAGTCAAAGACAATTCAAACAAAGCTTTTTTGAATCAAAGGAAAGTCATATGCATTCAACAATTCTAACATAATCAAATAAAAGTCAAACACATTGAAATAAAGCTTTTTAAATCAATTGAAAGCCAAATGTATTCAACAAAGCTAATTGAATCAGATGAAAGTCTAACACATTCAAACAAACCTAATTGAATCAAATGAAAGTCAAACAGATTCAAACAACGCTTTTTGAGTCAAATGAAAGTCAAATGCATTCAACAAACCTAATTGATCAAATGAAAGTCAAACACATTCAAACAAAGTAAATTGTATCAAATGAAAGTCAAACTCACTCAAAAAAAGATTTTTAGAATCAAATGAATGTCAAATGCATTTAACAATGATAATAGAATCAAATGAAAGTCAAACACATTCAAACAAAGCTATTTGAATCAAATAAAAGTCAAATGCATTCAACAAAGCTCTTTGAATCAAATGAAAGTCAAACACATTCAAACAATGCTAATTGAATCAAATGAAAGTCAAACACATACAAGCTAACCTATTTTGAATTAAATGAAAGTCAAATGCATCCAACAATA
This sequence comes from Chenopodium quinoa, assembly GCF_001683475.1. NCBI lineage: Eukaryota > Viridiplantae > Streptophyta > Magnoliopsida > Caryophyllales > Amaranthaceae > Chenopodium > Chenopodium quinoa. Next base: position 124,406 of record NW_018745054.1, on the reverse strand, counting down.
CTAACAGAATCAAATGAAAGTCAAACACATACTAACAAAGCTATTGCAATCAAATGATAATCAAATGCATTTTACAAAGCTTATTGAATCAAATGAAAGTAAACCACATTCAACCAAAGCTAATTGAATCAAATAAAAGTCAAACACATTCAAACAAAGCTATTTGAATCAAATGAAAGTTAAATACATTCTACAAAACTAATTAAATCTTATGAAAGTCAAACACATTCAAACATTGCTAATTAAATCAAATGAAAGTCAAACACATTCAAACAAAGCTATTCGAATCAAATTAAAGTCAATTGCATTCGAACAAAGCTAATTGAATCAAATAAAAGTCAAACACATTCAAACAAAGTGTTTTTCTATCAAATGAAAGTCAAATGCATTCAACAATGCTAATAGAATCAAATGACAGTCAAACACATTCAAACAAAGCTATTTGAATCAAAGGAAAGTCAAATGCATTCTACAAATCTAATTGAATAAAATGAAAGTCAAAGACATTCAAACAAAGCTATTGGAATCAAATGAAATTCAAATGCATTCTACAAAGCTAATTGAATAAAATAAAAGTAAAACACATTCAAACAATGCTATATAAATCTAATGAAAAGAAAATACATTTGAACAAAGCTATTTGAATCAAATGAAAGTTAAATCCATTCAACAAAGCTAATTGAATCAAATGAAAGTAAAATGCATTCAACAAAGCTAATTGATTCAAATGAAAGTCAAACGCAAACAAACAAAGCTATTGGAATCAAATGAAAGTCAAATGCATTCTACAAAGCTAAATGACTACAATAAAAGTCAAACACATTCAAAAAAAGCTATATGAATCTAATGAAAGTCAAATACTTTCAAACAAAGCTATTTCAATCAAATGAAAGTCAAATCCATTCAACAAAGCTAATTGAATAAAATGAAAGTCAAATGCATTCAATAAAGCTAATTGAATCAAAAGAAAGTCAAACACATTCAAAAAAAGCTAATTGGAGCAAATGAAAGTTAAACACGTTCAAACATTGCTAATTAAAAAAAATGAAAGTCAAACACATTCAAATAAAGCTAATTGAACCAAATGAAATTTAAAGGTATTCAAAAAGAGCTTTTTAAATCAAATCAAATTCAAATGCATTTTACAAAGCTAATTGATTCCAATGAAAGTCAAATGCATTCTACAATCTAATTGAATCAAATGAAAGTCAGTTACATTCAAACAAACTAATTGAATCAAATGAAAGTCAAACATATTCTAACAATGCTAATTAAAACAAATGAAAGTGAAACACGTTCAAACAAAGCTTTATGAATCAAATGAAAGTCAAACGCATTCAACAATGCTAATTGAATCAAATGAAAGTCAAACACATTCAAACAAAGGAAATTGAATCAAATGAAATTCAAACACATTCAAACTAAGCTTTTTTGAATCATAGGAAAGTAAAATGCATTCAACAATGCTAACATAATCAAATAAAAGTCAAACACATTCAAACAAAGATTTTTTAATCAATTGAAAGTCAAATGTATTTAATAAAACTAGTTGAATTAGACGAAAGTCAAACACATTCAAACAAATCTAATTGAATCAAATGAAAGTCAAACACATTCAAACAAAGTTAAATGAATCAATGGAAAGTCAAACTCATTCAAAAAAATATTTATAGAATCAAATGAAAGTCAAATGAATTTAACAGTAATAATATAATCAAATAAAAGTCAATCACATTCAAACAAAGCTATTTGAATCCAATAAAAGTCAAATGCATTCAACAAAGCTATTTGAATCAAATGAAAGTCATACACATTCAAAAAAAGGAAATTGAATCTAATGAAAGTCAAACACATTCAACAATGATAATAGAATCAAATGAAAGTAAAAAACATTCAATTAAAGCTATTTTAATCAATTTAAAGTCAAATGCATTCTACAAACCTAATTGAATCAAATGAAAGTCAAACACATTCAAACAAAGCTATTTGAATCAAATGAAAGTTAAATGCATTCAACAATGCTAAGAGAATCAAATGAATGTCAAACACATTCAAATAAAGCTTTTTTAATCAAATGAAAATCAAATGTATTCAACAAAGCTAATTGAATCATATGAAAGTCAAACACATTTAAACAAAGCTAATTGAATAAAATGAAAGTCAAACACATTTAAACAAAGCTTTTTTAATCAATTGAAAGTCAAATGTATTCAACAAAGCTAATTGAATCAGATGAAAGTCAAACACATTCAAACATACCTAATTGAATCAAATGAAAGTCAAAACATTCAAACAACGCTTTTTGAATCAAATGAAAGTCAAATGCATTCAACAAACCTAATTGAATCAAATGAAAGTCAAACACATTCAAACAAAGTTAAATGAATCAAAGGAAAGTCAAACTCATTCAAAAAAATATTTATAGAATCAAATGAAAGTCAAATGAATTTAACAGTAATAATATAATCAAATGAAAGTCAATCACATTCAAACAAAGCTATTTGAATCCAATAAAAGTCAAATGCATTCAACAAAGCTATTTGAATCAAATAAAAGTCAAACACATTCAAACAAAGCTAACTAAATCAAATGCAAATCAAACACATACAAACAAAGCTATTTTGAACCAAATGAAAGTCAAATGCATTCAACAATGCTAACAGAATCTAATGAAAGTCAAACACATTCTAACAAAGCTATTGCAATCAAATGAAAGTCAAACATATTCAAACAAAGCTATTTGAATCAAATGAAAGTCAAATACATTCTACAAACCTAATTGAATCAAATAAAAGTCAAACACATTCAAACAAAGCTATTTGAATCAAATGAAAGTTAAATGTATTCAACAAAGCTAATTGAATCAAATGAAAGTCAAACACATTCAAACAAAGCTATTTGAATAAAATGAAAGTAAAATGCATTGAAAAAAGCTATTTAAATCAAATTAAAGTGAAATGCATTCTACAAACCTAATTAAATCGAATGAAAGTCAAACACATTCAAACATTGCTAATTAAATCAAATGAAAGTTAAACACATTCAAACAAAGCTATTCAAATCAAATTAAAGTCAACTGCATTCGAACAAAGCTAATTGAATCAAATAAAATTCAAACACATTCAAACAAAGCGTTTTTCTATCAAATGAAAGTCAAATGCATTTAACAATGCTAATAGAATCAAATGACAATCAAACAAATATTTGAATCAAATGAAAGTCAAATGCATTCTACCAATGTAATAGAGTTAAATGAAAGTCAAACACATTCAAACAAAGCTATTTGAATCAAATGAAAGTCAAATCCATTCAACAAAGCAAATTGAATCAAATGACAGTCAAACTCATTTAAACATTGCTAATTAAAAAAAATGAAAGTCAAACACATTCAAATAAAGCTAATTGAATCAAATGAAATTTAAAGGTATTCAAACAAAGCTTTTTAATTCAAATTAAATTCAAATGCATTTTACCATGCTAATTGAATCCAATGAAAGTAAAACATATTCTAACAAAGCTATTTGAATCAAATGAAAATCAAATGCATTCTACAAGCTAATTGATTCAAATGAAAGTCAAACACATTCAAACAAAGCTATTTGAATCAAATGAAAGTCAAACACATTCAAACAAAGCTAATTAAATCAAATGAAAGTCAAACGCATTCAAACAAAGCTATTTGAATCAAATGAAAGTCAAATGCATTCAACAAAGCTATTTGAATCAAATTAAAGTCAAACACATTCAAACATTGCTAATTAAATCAAATGAAAGTCAAACACATTCAAACAAAGCTATTTAAATAAAATGAAAGTCAAATGCATTGAACAAAGCTATTTAAATCAAATTAAAGTTAAATGCATTCTACAAACCTAATTAAATCATATAAAAGTCAAACACATTCAAACAATGCTAATAGAATCAAATGACAGTCAAACACTTTCAAACAAAGCTATTTAAATCAAATGAAAGTTAAATGCATTCAACAAAGCTAATTGAATCAAATGAAAGTCAAGCACATTCAAACATAGCTTTTTGAATAAAATGAAAGTCAAATGCATTTAACAAAGCTATTTAAATCAAATGAAAGTCAAATGCATTCTACAAACCTAATTAAGTCAAATGAAATTCAAACACATTCAAACATTGCTAATTAAATCAAATGAAAGTCAAACACATTCAAACAAAGCTATTTGAATAAAATGAAAGTCAAATGCATTGAACAAAGCTATTGAAATCAAATGAAAGTCAAATGCATTCTACAAACATAATTAAATCAAATGAAAGTCAAACAGATTCAAACAATGCTAATAGAATCAAATGATAGTCAAACACATTTAAACAAAGTTATTTGAATTAAATGAAAGTCAAATGCGTTCTACAAATCTAATTGAATCAAATAAAAGTCAAACACATTCAAACAAAGCTATTTGAATCAAATGAAAGTTAAATGCATTCAACAAAGCTAATTGAATCAAATGAAAGTCAAACACATTCAAAAAAAGCTATTTGAATAAAATGAAAGTTTAATGCATTTAACAAAGCTATTTCAATGAAATGAAAGTCAAATGCATTCTAAAAACCTAATTAAATCAAATGAAAGTCAAACACATTCAAACATTGCTAATTAAATCAAAAGAAAGTCAAACACATTCAAACAAAGCTATTCGAATGAAATTAAAGTCAACTGCATTCGAACAAAGCTAATTGAATCAAATTAAATTCAAACACATTCAAACAAAGCATTTTTCTATCAAATAAAAGTCAAATGCATTCAACAATGCTAATGGAATCAAATGACTGAGAGAGAAACCTATTTTCCTGCCCTTTTTTGTATCAAGCTTGATCATCAATGGCGAAGGGGAAAAACAATAAGGGGATGAAATCTGCTGATTCCAAATTACAGAAACCTTCTAATTCCAAATCCAAGAAGCAGTGTAGGGTGAAACCAAATACCCGGTTGAATGCAAATTTGCAAAACCAAGAATTAGAATTGGGTGCTAGTTCGGAGGAGAGCTGGCTTGCAGAAGAAATCATGGATGAGAGGGTGATTAATCAAGTTTCTGAGGAGGAGAAACAACTTCATAAAAGGCAATTTGATCAATGGTTAAATGTAATGGTTCGAGGGACGCCATTGTTGGGTGGTTGTGAAGAACTGGAGGAAGGTGAGTTGTCAGCTATTGATTCAAATTACGATAATCCTACCCCTCTCTTGATGATTGAAAATCCAAATAGGATGATTGATGAGGTTAATCTTGATTGAAATTTGAGATTTCATGATGTTCTGAGCCCTGTTCAAGAACACCCTATTTTTACTTCCCCTATTTCTGTGATTGAAAAGGGTAATGATGGAAGGAAATGGAGCGATATGTTTAAGGGTACTAGAGATGAGGGATTTGCTCTTTCAAATCAGGATGAGAGGAGTTTTGTCCCTAAGAATGTACATGGTTATGGTGATAATAGAGTTAGGATAACAATGGAGGATGTTGAACCGGAAATTAATTTTTGGCAATCAGCAGTTGTTTTCTATGTCTTGGGATTAAACCTTCCTCTCAGAATCTTAAATGGGTTTGTGAGAAGGTCTTGGGGTAAATTTGGGATTGATAAGGTTTCAGCAATGGAGAATGGGGTTTTCTTGGTCCGATTCAGGACTGTTCAAGGAAGGGATAAGGCGTTAATGGCGGGACCTATTTTCTTTGATAGGAAGCCATTAATTGTAAAATAATGGGAACAAGGAATGAATCTTAATAAGGAAGATATCCATGAAGCTCCTGTGTGGGTAAGATTACCGGGTCTGGATTTGAAATTTTGGGGGAAATTATCTCTGATGAAAATTGCTGGAATCCTGGGTAATCCGATCAAAACAGATAGGGCAACTGCTTCAAAAGAATTAATTAGTTATGCTCGTATCATGGTGGAGGTGAATATGAATGAAAAGCAGCTAGAGGAAATTAAATTCTTGGATGAAAATGGTGTAGAAATTACTCAGAAGGTCATCTATGAATGGAATTTGACTAAGTGTTCCATGTGCACTGGTATAGGACATTCAAAGGATCAATGCCCAAATCATAGAGTTCAGGCTAATAGAAGGAGGGGAAGAAAGGAGGTTCCAGTTCAGAAAATGGAGAAGGTTTGGAGGCCTGTTCAGAAGGAGCCTGTTGTCAGGGAGGCACAGAAGAATTCTGTTGAAGATAGGAGTTATAATATGTTGGATAATAGTAGGATGATTCCTACTGTTACTACAAGGAATAGATTTAGCAGCCTTGATCAAGAAGATGAAAAGGAGACAAATGTTGGCAAGACTAGTGATGAGAAGGATTTGTGCACTAATGAGAGTGGTAGGATTCCAATTTCTAGTGGGCAGGTTGTGTATGGTAGGATGGAAGAAGAGCAGTGCTCATACTCTTTATATGGATAAGTTTGGTTTTTGAAATTTTAGAGGCATGAACAGACCAGGGTAGATTTGTGATGTTATATGGTTCCTAAGGCATCATAGTATGGGTCTGTTTGGTTTGCTGGAAACAAAAATTAAAGTGAATAATTTGGGTAAAGTGTTTGATAATTTAGGGAGGGATTGGTCTGTTGTTACCAATCATTCTGTAACTAAGTCAGGTAGTATTTGGGTTGCTTGGTTGCCTAGTATTTTCTCTGTAGATAGTTGTAAAATTGATGTACAGTTTATCCATGTTTGTGTTACTCATATAGCTTTGAGAAAGAAATTTTGGCTGACTATGGTGTATGGGCTTAATACTGTAGTAGAAAGAGAGAGCCTATGGGATCAGATTGCTTAGATTTCTCCTCCTGCTGTTTATCCTTGGATTTTATGTGGAGACTTCAATAATATCCTCAATCTTGAAGATAGAATTGGATCTTAATGTTCTCTAGCTGAGGTTGAGCAGTTTAGAAATTGTTTAAGGGATAACAGACTTTCTGATTTCAAAGTAGGAGGTATGTTCTATACCTGGACTAATAAACAAGAAGGGGAAGATAGAGTTTACACTAAAATAGATAGAGTGGTTGTGAACAATGGCTGGTTGACTGAGTTCCCTAACTTTTCTGCTGAATTTCTTCCTGAGGGCCTTATGGACCACACTCCATGTTTTATGACTCTAGACAGTGCTGTTGGGAATGTTAGGAAGCCTTTTAGGTTCTTTAATATGTGGACTGAGGCTTCGAATTTGCTAGACATTGTGAAAAATGTCTGGGATAGACCAGTTCAAGGTTCTGCCATGTTCAGAGTTGTTAAGAAGCTGAAAGCAATCAAGCAAGAGTTAAAGGTTTTGAACTTTACTCATTTTTTTTCTATTGAGAATGCAGATTTTATTGCAGGGAATCACTTGGCTGATATTCAGAAGAAGTTGAATGCTTATCCTACTAATGCAAACTTGAAGAATCATGAGCATGAAGCAAGATTGAATTACAACAAGGCTCATACAGCTAAATTTCAGTTTTTGAAACAGAAAGCTAAAGCTCCCTGGATGAAGGAGGGAGATGCAAATTCTAGTTATTTTCATGCTATTATCAGGAAAAGAAGAATGGAGAACAGGGTTTACAGTATTAAAGATCAGTTTGGTGCTATGGTTAGTGACCCTGATTTGATTGGTGAAGCTTTTTTCTCTTACTATAAGGGCATGTTAGGGTCTAATATGGGAGATACTTGACAGATCCATCAGTCTGTCATCAATGGGGGGACTGTCTTAACTGATTTATAGAAGAGGAATCTGTGTAGGGCTTTTAATGAGGAAGATGTAAGGAAAGCTGTTTGGAGCATTGATGAGAATAAATCTCCTGGTCCCGATGGGTTCACCAGTAAGTTCTTTAAGGTCACTTGGGGGATTGTGAAAGAGGATGTGTGTCTGGCTTTGCTTTCATTTTTTTTATCATGGTAAACTCCTGAAGCAGGTTAATACCACCTCCTTAACTTTGATTCCAAAAATTCCTCAAGCTACTGATGTGTCTCAGTTTAGACCTATAGCATGTTGTAATGTGTTGTTTAAAATCCTTTCTAAGATGATTTGTACTAGGCTAAAGGAGGTTTTACCTTCTATTATTGGTAATGAGCAGGGAGCTTTTGTTTCTGGCAGAATTATGCTTGATAATATCATACTTTGTCAAGATCTTGTTAAGGATTATAATAACAAGAGGAAGCCTCCTAGATGCACAATTAAGGTAGATATAAGGAAAGCTTATGACACAGTTCAATGGTATTTTATTGAGAGTATGCTGATTGCTCTTGGGTTCCCAGCTATGTTTACTAAATGGATCATGGCTTGTGTCACTTCTCCTACTTATTCAATCATGATTAATAGGGGAAGTCATGGATTTTTTAAAGGAGATAGAGGCATCAGACAGGGGGATCCTCTATCCCCCCTTTTGTTTGTGATATGCATGGAATATCTTACTAGGCTTTTAAGGAAACTTGGTCAGAAATCAAGGTTTAAATTTCATCACAGATGCAGAAGAATGAAGCTAAATCACTTGGTGTTTGCTGATGATTTGATGCTATTTGCTCATGGTGATGTAAGGTCTATATCCCTTCTTAATAGAGCTCTTAAGACTTTTCATCTGGTTTCGGGTCTTCAAGCAAATGAGGATAAAACAGCTATTCTGTTTGGGAATATTCCAGATGTTGTTAAAGGGTTGATCCTGCACAGATCTAGGTTTATTGAAGGTCTGTTTCCTTTTAGATATTTAGGAATTCCCCTTAATTCCAAATATCTTAGGGTGAGTGATTTTGATGTCCTCATTGACAAAATGTTGGCTAAGGTTCATTGCTGGTCTAGTAGGAACATATCCTATGCTGGCAAAGTGGTCCTCTTGAATTCAGTTTTGATCAGCTTCTACTCTTTCTGGGCTCAATGTGTTCTTCTTCCTGAGTGTGTAATTGACAGAATCAACAGGATTTGTAGGGCTTTTCTTTGGGATGGAAGTGCGTCTTTATCCAAAAGTCCTCCAATTTCCTGGGATTGGGTTTGTAAATCCAAGAAAATAGGTGGTCTTGGTATCAGGAATTGTTCTATGTGGAACAAAGCAGCTCTGGGAAAATAGATCTGGAAAATTGCAACTAAGAAAGAGTCCTTGTGGGTTAAATGGGTTCATTCTGTTTATATTATATTAAAGACAGAAACTGGTGGGATTGTGTTCCTAGTAAAGGTTCAGGATGGGCATCGAAAAGTATTTGTAAGGTAAAGGATGAGATGAAGGAAGGTTTTGAGCTTAAACATTGGGCTGAGACTGGTTATTCAATCAGAGATGGGTATGGTTGGTTACAAGGGGATCAACCTGCTGTCAGATGGACTCATTGGATCTGGAATAAATTTAATGTTCCTAAGCACTCATTCATAGCTTGGCTTGCTATTCATGACATACTGAGATTGAGAAAAAGGTTATGTAGGCTAGGAATTTGTACTGAAGAGACCTGTTTGTTATGTGGATCTGAACCCGAGACATTGCAGCACCTATTCTTTAGTTGCAGATATAGTAAAACATGTATGACTAATATTTGCAACTGGATTGGTTTAAATGTCAGAGTGTGTGATATTGAAAGTGCTTGGAAAGACTGGACCAGGGGTATAAAAGACCAGGTAAAGAGGAATTTTGTACTTGCTGCCCTCACTGCATTGCTATATCATATCTGGCTTATTAGAAACTACTCATACTGGCAGAAGGCTGTGATTCACCCTGGTAAGCTCTATAAGGTGATTAGACTAGAGGTGATTGATAGAAGCCACCAAATGATAAACAGTTCCTGGTCTAGAGCTCAAGTCAGATGGCTATTTCGACTTAAACAGTCTGTGTAGTTGTTTTGTTTTTTGTTTTTGGTTGCAGGCCTTACTGAGTGTATCTTAGTTTGTTTGTTTACACTTAAGGGGTGTTGAAGTTAGGTGCTGAGGGTTTTTCCCTCCTGTTTTCTTGTGCTAATCCTAGTGTAATGTCCCCCATTCATTTGAGACTAGGTTTCCCCCTTTCCTTTGTTTGAGACACCCTCCCTAGGAGGTTGTTTTTTTCTTTGGTTAAGGGCTTGTACTTGGAGGGCTTGCCCTCTTATTTTGGTATTAATAAACTTTCTTACTTACCAAAAAAAAAAAAAGAATCAAATGACAGTCAAACACATATTTGAATCAAATGAAAGTCAAATGAATTCTACCAATCTAATTGAGTCAAATGAAAGTCAAACACATTCAAACAAAGCTATTGGAATCAAATGAAAGTCTAATGCATTCTAAAAAGCTAATTGAATCAAATAAAAGTCAAACACATTCAAACAAAACTATATAAATCAAATGAAAGTCAAATACATTCAAACAAAACTATTTGAATCAAATGAAAGTCAAATCCATTCAACAAAGCTAATTGAATTAAATGAAAGTCAAATGCATTGTACAAAACTAATTGAATCAAATGAAAGTCAAACACATTCAAACATTTCTAATTAAAAAAAATGAATGTCAAACACATTCAAGTAAAGCTAATTGAACCAAATGAAAGTTAAAGGTATGCAAACAAAGCTTTTTAAATCAAACTAAATTCAAATGCATTTTACAAAGCTAATTGAATCCAATAAAAGTGAAACATATTCTAACAAAGCTATTTGAATAAAATGAAAGTCAAATGCATTCTACAAGCTAATTGAATCAAATGAAAGTCAGTTACATTCAAACAAAACTAATTGAATCAAATGAAAGTCAAACACATTCAAACAAAGATAATTGAATCAAATGAAAGTCAAACACATTCAAACAAAGCTTTAGGAACCAAATAAAGGTCAAATGCATTCAACAAAACTTATTGAATAGAGTGAAAGTCAAACACATTCAAACAATGCTAATTAAATCAAATGAAACTCAAACACATTCAAACAAAGCTTTATGAATCAAATGAAAGTCAAATGCATTCAATAATGCTAATTGAATCAAATGAAAGTCAAACTAATTAAAACAAAGCTAAATGAATCAAAAGAAAGTCAAACACATTCAAACAAAGATTTTTTAAATCAACTGAAAGTCAAATGCATTCAACAATGATAATATAATCAAATGAAAGTAAAAAACATTCAATTAAAGCTATTTAAATCAAATGAAAGTCAAATGTATTCTACTACAAACCTAATTGAATCAAGTGAAAGTCAAACACATTCAAACAAAGCTATTTGAATCAAATGAAAGTCCAACACATTCAAACAAAGTTATTTGAATCAAATGAAAGTCAAATGCATTCAATAAAGCTAATTGAATAAAACAAAACTCAAACTAATTAAAACAAAGCTAATTGAATCAAATGAAAGTCAAACACATTTAAACAAAGATTTTTTGGATCAAATGAAAATGAAATGCATTCAACAATGATAATAGAATCAAATGAAAATCAAGCACATTCAAACAAAGCTATTTGAATCAAATAAAAGTCTAATGCATTCAACAAAGCTATATAAATCAAATGAAAGCCAAACACAATCAAACAAAGCTAATTGAATCGAATGAAAGTCATACACATACAAACAAAGCTATTTTGAATGAAATGAGAGTCAAATGCATTCAACAATGCTAAAAGAATCAAATGATAGTCAAACACATTCTAACAAAGCTATTTGAATCAAATGATAATGAAATGCATTTTACAAAGCTTATTAAATCAAATGAAAGTAAACCACATTCAATCAAAGCTAATTGAATCAAATAAAAGTCAAACACATTCAAACAAAGCTATTTGAATCAAATGAAAGTTAAATGCATTCTACAAAACTAATTGAAACACATTCAAACAAACCTAATTAAATCAAATGAAAGTCAAACACATTCAAACAAAGCTATTCGAATAAAATTAAAGTCAATTTCATTCGAACAAAGCTAATTGAATCAAATAAAAGTCAAACACATTCAAACAAAGCGTTTTTCTATCAAATAAAAGTCAAATGCATTATACAATGCTGATAAAATCAAATGACAGTCAAACAGATTCAAATAAAGCTATTTGAATCAAATGAAAGTCATGCATTCTACAAATCCAATTAAATCAAATGAAAGTTAAACACATTCTAACAAAGCTATTGAAATCAAATGAAAGTCAAATGCATTCTACAAAGCTAATTGAATCAAATAAAAGTCAAACACATTCAAACAAAGCTAAATAAATCAAATGAAAGTTAATTACATTCAAACAAAGCTATTTGAATCAAATGAAACTCAAATCCATTCAACAAGGCTAATTGAATCAAATGATAGTCAAATGCATTCAACAAAGGTAATTGAATCAAATGAAAGTCAAACACATTCAAAAAAAGCTAATTGAAACAAAAGAAAGTTAAACACATTTCAACATTGCTAATTAAAAAAAATGAAAGTCAAACAAATTCAAATAAAGCTAATTGAACCAAATGAAAGTTAAAGGTATTTAAACAAAGTTTTTGAATCATATTAAATTTAAATGCATTTTACAAAGCTAATTGAATCCAATGAAAGTAAAACATATTCTAACACAGCTATTTGAATCAAAGGAAATCAAATGCATTCTTCAATCTAATTGAATCAATGAAAGTCAGTTACATTCAAACAAAACTAATTGAATCAAGTGAAAGTCAAATGCATTCAACAAAACTTATTAAATAGAGTGAAAGTATAACACATTCAAACAATGTTAATTGAATCAAATGAAAGTCAAACACATTCAAACAAAGCTTTATAAATCAAATGAAAGTCGAATGCATTCAATAAAGCTAATTGAATCAAATGAAAGTCAAACTTATTAAAACGAAGCTAATTGAATCAAATGAATGTCAAACACATTTAAACAAAGATTTTTTGAATCAAATGAAAATCAAATGCATTCAACAATGATAATATAATCAAATGAATGTAAAAAGCATTCAACTAAAACCATTTTAATCAAATGAAAGTAAAATGCATTCTACAAACCTAATTGAATCATATGAAAGTCAAACATATTCAAACAAAGCTATTTAAATCAAATGAAAGTTAAATTCATTCAACAATGCTAACAGAATCAAATGAAAGTCAAACACATTCAAATAAAGCTTTTTTAATCAAATGAAAATCAAATGTATTCAACAAAGCTAATTGAATCAAAAGAAAGTCAAACACATTCAAACAAAGCTAATTAAATCAAATGAAAGTCAAACACATTTAAACAAAGCTTTTTTAATCCATTGAAAGTTAAATGTATTCAACAAAGCTAATTGAATCAGATGAAGTCAAACACATTCAAACAAATCTAATTGAATCAAATGAAAGTCAAACAGATTCAAACAACGCTTTTTGAGTCAAATGAAAGTCAAATGCATTCAACAAACCTAATTGATCAAATGAAAGTCAAACACATTCAAACAAAGTAATTGTATCAAATGAAAGTCAAACTCACTCAAAAAAAGATTTTTAGAATCAAATGAATGTCAAATGCATTTAACAATGATAATAGAATCAAATGAAAGTCAAACACATTCAAATAAAGCTATTTGAATCAAATAGAAGTCAAATGCATTCAACAAAGCTCTTTGAATCAAATGAAAGTGAAAGTGAAAAACCCTAGAGAAAGTGAAAAACCCTAGAGAGAGAAAGTCATCTTTTCGCCATTTTTGCCTTGAAATCTGTTGATTGAGCTATGGCTATGGGCAAGAAAGGTAAAGGGAAGAAGAATTCATCCTCTAAGAAGATGAAGAAGTAGAAATCTAAAGAAAAATCTAAAGAGAAATCATCTATTGTTCCGAAGAAAAATCAGGATGATGTTACTAAGGGTGGTTCGAATGTGAGCTAGTAAGAGACTGCATCAATGGAGGATCAGCCTTCTAAGCTGGTGGATAAGGAAGAAAAGAGACAGCATGCTACTCAGTTTAATCAATGGTTGGAGGTAATTCACCGGAACTCTCCCATTATATCCAATGTAACAGTAACTCCCATTATTGGTAGTGTGAATGTTGGGTGTGCTACTGATCAATCGGGGGGTAGTTTCATTAATGATAAGATCTTACACTAGACGAAAAAAATAAAAAGGTACCGGTTCAAACCCCCCTTTGGCAACGGTTGTGAACCGTTGGGTTTTGAACCGGTGCCAACTAAAGCATTTAGCACTGGTTAACCGGTGCCAACTACATGCTTTGGCACCGGTTAACCAGTGCCAACTATCATGGCGCGCTTTTTTTTTTTATTACTATTGGCACCGGTTCAAAGCAAGAACCGGTGCAAAAGTTAAAAAAAAATTTAAAAAAAACTTTTGGCACCGGTTCTGGTGCCAAAAATAACCCAAAAAAATAAAAACTTTTATTTTTTTTGCATTTTGTTCACTTAAATTGATATAGAAACATTAACATATATATAAAGTTACATATTTTTCATTAAAAAAGACTGTAATTTTACAATTTTCGTCCAAAAAAATTTAAATAATCCAGACTTATCTCTTATCGACCTTTCTTGCATTTCATTTAACTAGCTGTCCTGGTCTTGTGCTGGTGGCTGCTCTGCTGGCTGTGGCTGTGGCTGTGTTTCTGCCCTGGTGGTTGTGGCTGTGTTTCTGCTCTGATGGTTGTGGTTGTTTTGCTTCTATGGCTGTGTTTTTGCTCTGTTTAAGCATTCTTAATATGTATCCATCACATCTTCCCCAAATGCATGATTGCAACAATCTAAGGATCCACCTTCACCTAATACTTCCTAACAAATTTAAACCCAATCTAACAGAACATGACCCTGATAACACCAAGGTCGTAAGATTAATGGAATATAAAAATATCATCATCGAATGTGAATTTCCAGTAGTCACAGCGTTACACCAAATAATCAAAATCTAGAGCAACATAAACCCGATATGTGCAAGCTCCTTAGAAGAGCAAATCCAAGCAAAATCAGCACAATGATAGGCAAAACCTATTAACCCGAGTTCAAGAAACCATAATTTACAAGCAGCACCAAAAGAATGATGCTTGCCATTGAGAACTCCAGCCACTGTAACACTAAAAGAAGCTGGCGAGAAACAAATCCAAGTAAAGGATTAGAAACTCCCTAGGTTTTTTAAATGACAAGAAAGGGGCTATGTTACACGTAATGTCGCGCCGCAAGCTAGTTGACACTGTCAGGATACATTCACGATAGAGCTCAGAAGAACTCCAACCTTCAATTTCATGAAATCCCAATGCGATGCCAAAGCAATGTCAGTACCACAGATCATCACAGCTACAAGCATTAAGCCAAGTACCACCCAAAAAAAAAAAAAAAAAAAAAAAAAAAAAAAAAAAAAACCTGATTCTATAAAATCATAAGATGAAGCATGAACCTGAAGGCTGAAGCAAAATGCATGCTTAATAAAGTATAGTGCACTATGTAGTTGCACCAAAAGATGCTTGGGCAGCAGAAACAAGAAAAGGTAAAATTTCAAAAGACAGGATAGAGATGAACTTAGCACAACTTGCCACCCCATAATCACAAATAACATATTGATAGTATAATCAAGGACAAATTCGCAAATTAGAGCTCAAAATACAATAAGCAATATCCATGATGAAGGCACCCCTAAATCTCACTAACATTACCAGACCACAAATTCTTAAGGCTGAAGAGTCCTGTTAAAAATTGACGAGGACCTGAACTTTCCTTGAAGCAGATGCAATATAGATTAAAAAAGAAGATAGAAACATAGACCGTGATAGATAAAGAGAAGAGCAGCCCAACTCCTAGAGTGGGAACAAATTGTCAGCAAATAATTACCCAATAAACAACACAGTAAGACAAAACCCTGATGTGAAAATTCAGCCACAAAAGTTCAGGAAAAATCAGTAAATCCTATAAGCAAAGCATCTTCCTATCACACAATCAAGGTGGTGTTAATTGACCACCCCAGCAAACTAAATGGTAATGAAAGTTCAAATAAAAAAACAATCAAATAAAGTGCAATTTGAATAAATGACACCCTATATGGAGTAGAGCTCTCATATTTCACCATCATGCCATTAATAAAATGTCTCATCAATAACTTCCATCGGAACGAGCAATAGAAAATTGAATCTGAAACTATGTGGTGTGGAACACAGACCCAGTCTAGATGATTCCATTTAGAAAAAAAAAAACCTAGGGAAAAACCAATCAACGTGAATACGACAACTATGAAGAACAACAGTTGAGGAGAGCAGAGACATAAGAGGACACAGCAATAACTTAAAGTCATTATCACCATAATACTCCCAACATCAGCTATATCATATGATCAAGAAGACCGTAGAAATGGAAACCAGACCATTAAACAATGGAAATAAATGTTATAAAGCCAAGAAAGTCATTGGAACCCGTCTTATCATAAAATCAACAGCTAGATATGAAAACCAGACTGAAACAATTGCTAAGAAGTACAAAGCAGAGACTCCTCCTTCAAATACCAAGAAAAGGGCGGCTCTTTCATCGACTTTGGCTAATTCATTGTCGAGTTTTTCCAAAACTTGCTTTCAACACCATCATCATCATTATCACTCCCCTTCCCCACACACCCTTTTACTTCCTTAACCTTCATCAACATATCCAGCTCTTTTTGCCTACCATAAACAACCCACAAAACAAAAACAAAAAAGACCCAATTAAGTTATTACAACCTTTTCAGCATTTTCTCAACAGAAATTAAGGAAATTAAAACTAACACAAATAATTAGCGGAATTGATATTCATTGATTAAAAAAAAAAAATATTACCTCAGAAGTTGTTTCAATGAAGGAGAATGCTCAGAACTGCTACAATATAACGCAAAGCTAAATAACCCAGAAACCCTAACCTCGAATTTCTGATTTTTGGTTTGAAATTGATTCGAATTTGTTGTTGCTAAAGACGCACGCACATCGAATTGATTCAAAATAGACGCACCCAGAAACCCTAACCTCCAATATTATAGAAAGAGAGAAGGAGAAGGAGAAGGAGATCGAAAGAGAGAAGAAAGGAAAGGGAAAGTGGTGGTTATAGAAGGAGAGAGAAGGAGAGAGAAGGAGTGTTAGGAAAGCTCAGAAGCCCCTTAAATGGAGAAATTCGACTACGCTTCAATGGAGGAGAGAGAGAGGCAGATCAGATGAGAAGAGGAAAGATCGAGGAAATGTAATGAAAACGAAGAAGCTAAGACCCGGTTTTTTTTTCAATAATAACATAGTTGGCACTGGTTTAAGGCGAACCGGTGCCACCTCTATGCCATATTTATTTATTTATTTTATTTTTTTTATAAGTTGGCACCGGTTTGAACCGGTGCTAATTAAATGATTGGCACCGGTTTTGGTTGGAACCGGTGCCAACACTGAATTTTTTAATCCCGCCCATTTCTTTTGGCACCGGTTTTCAAGAACCGGTGCTAAAGGGGGGTGCCTTTCGTTTTTTCTACTAGTGTTAAATCCTACTCCATTTTTAATTAAGAGAGGTGATGGTGGTATTTATGGATTTGATAGCCTTGAGATAAATTACCCTGTTTTTGGTCCTCCGAGAACAGGGAGTGGAAATCGTGAGAAATGGAGTGATCTTTTTCACCCTAACGCGCTTGAGACTCTGGATAATAGAATCGTCGTGGAAATCTGGATGCGAATGCAGGTGGTAATGGTGGAGGGGGTAGAATGCAGTTGAGTATGGATGATATGCAACCTGAGATAGATTTTTGGGATTCAGCAATTGTGTGCTATGTGTTATGCTCCAAGCCTCCCCTTCAGACATTTACAGGATTTGAAAACGTGTGCGGGGGAAGTATGGTGTTGACAAGGTGTCTTCTATGGCAAATGGTGTATTTTTGGTACGATTTTCTGAGAAGGAAGGTAGGGAGAAAGAAATTGATACTAGTCCAGTCCTATTTGATAGAAAAGCAATGATCATGAAGAGATGGGTCCCTGGGATTGACTTAAAAAAGGAGCAGATTACTGCTGTTCTGATTTGGGTCAGGTTTCCAGGCCATGACTTGAGATTTTGGGGTCAATCAGCCTAGATGAAGATAAGTAGCCTTTTAGTCAAGCTAGTGAAATTGAACAGAGCTACTTTAACAACAGAATTGATTGAATATGCTAGAGTCATGATTGAAGTGCATTTTAATAGGGACTATCCTGATTTTATTGAATTTTTGGATGAGCATGGTGAGTTGGTGAAACAGGAAGTCTTTTATGAATGGAGACATGTTAGTTGCTCAGTATGCAAAGGTGTGGGGCATGAAGGAACTCGTTGTCCAAACCATAGACAAAGGCATCAGAATAACAGACCTAATGCTCCTGCTAGACGTGTTGTTAAGAGAGTGGAGGCCTGTCAGGAGAACTAAAAATTCCCAAAATGTCATGCATCAAGGTCTTTCAACTTTCAATCCTAATGAGTTAGGAAGGAATGATGACCAAGAAAGGACTCAGAATGAAAGGAACAGTATGGGGCCATTTATGGTTCAAGAGACTATCTTGTACAACACAGGACAAGAGGGTGTTTGCACTTATAATATTAATAGATAAGTGTGGATTCTGGAATGTTAGAGGGCTTAACATGCCTAATAAAACCAGTGATGTGCTCTGGTTCCTAAGATAACACAAAATTGGCTTGTTTGGTCTTCTAGAAACAAAAGTAAAGAATAATAAAGTTAGTGAGGTGTTTGGGAGATTGGGTGATGATTGATCTGCTGTTGCCAATTATCTTATAGTAAGAAAGGTAGGATTTGGGTTATTTAGATCCCTTCAGTTTTTCAGGTGGATATTCTGAGGATCTCTACTCAGTTTATCCATGATAAAATAGTGCATAGAGGTACTGGATTGATATGTAGTTGTACTTTTGTGTATGGTGAGAATTTGAGTGAAAGGAGAGTAGAGCTTTGGAAGGGTATTGTGGATATTAGTAAGAATACCCAGGATCCTTGGTTTGTTTGTGGGGACTTTAATAATGTGCTAAATCTTGAAGATATGGTGGGTTCTAATGTTGATCTGAAAGAAGTGGAGCAATTTAGGGATTGCATTAGAGATAGTATGTTGATGGAATTTAAGACAGGAGGTCCCTTTTACACTTGGAATAACAAGCAAGATGCTGGCAGTAGGGTCTATACAAGGATTGATAGGGTACTTGTGAATTCTGTTTGGTTGGATAAGTGTAATGAGGCTAGGGCTACCTTTATGGCTGAAGGGCTTATGGACCACTTGTATCATTTCTTTATTTCAGTATAAGGACAGTGGTAGGAAACCTTTTAAGTTCTTTAATGTCTGGACAGATTGCCCGGGTTTTTTGGATGCTGTTAAAGATGCCTGGAATATGCCTGACCAGGGCACTGCTATGTATACTGTGACTAAAAATCTTTATGCTGTTAAGCAGGCTTTAAAGGAATTAAACTTGCTTAATTTATCTGACATTTTGAGTAGGGATACTCATTCTGCTTCTGTTTTGTACAAAAGTCAGTTGGAGCTTGCTTCTGATCCTGAGAATTCTGTGTTGATAGAGAAGGAAATTAAGGCTTGGAGGTTGTATGCTGAAGCTCATGCTTTGAAAATGAAAATTTATAAACAGAAAGCTAAGTTGCATTGGCTGAAAGAGGGGGATATTAATTCTGAGTTCTTCCATGCATGCATTAGGAAAAGAAGGATTCAAAACATTATTCATTATATCAAGGATTCAAATGGGGTCTGGTTAGGGGATCCTGATCAGGTTGCTATTGCTTTTATAGAGTATTATAAGAGGCTACTGGGGTCTAGCTCTCAACCTAGGAAATTTATCCATCCTAGTGTCATTAGTGAAGGCTCTATTTTGAGTTCTGAAATGCAAGATGCTCTCTGTAGGCCTTTCACTTCTAGGGATGTGAAGGAGGCTCTCTGGAATATAGATGATGACAAGGCGCCTGGTCCTGACGGGTTTTCTAGCAAATTTTTCAAGGCTTCATGGGCGATTGTGGGAGAGGACATAACAAAAGGTGTGCTTGACTTTTTCTCTTCTAGTAAGATGCTTAAGCAGATTAAAAACACTATTCTCACTATGGTTCCTACAGTTGACTGTGCTGAAGAGATTAGTCAGTTTAGACCTATTGCCTATTGTAATGTTGTGTACAAGGTCATCTCCAAGATTCTCTCTGACAGATTAAAGGAGGTTTTGCCTTTCCTTGTTTGTGAGATGCAAGGTGCTTTTGTAAAGGGGAGGTCAATTCTTGATGACATTCTGATTTGTCAGGATACCTAGGTGTACTATTAAGGTTTACTTAAGGAAAGCCTATGATTCTATGCACTGGAGTTTCATTGAAGATATGTTGCCTACTTTGAATTTTCCTCCTATTTTTATCAACTGGATCATGCTTTGTATTTCTTCTCCTTCTTTCTCTATTATGCTCAATGGGGTAATGTTTGGTTTCTTTAAAGGGAAACAGGGTGTCAGGCAGGGGGATCCCCTTTCTCCTTTGTTATTTGTTTTGGTAATGGAGTACCTGTCTAGGCTTCTTATCAAAGTTGGGAATTTGAGGCAGTTTAAGTTCCACCAGAGATGTAAGTGATTGAATCTTAATCATTTAATCTTTGTCGATGATTTAATGCTATTTTACCATGGTGATAGAGGTTCTGTCTTGTTATTGGCTAAGGCTCTAAGAGTGTTTGAGCAGTGTTCTGGTCTTAGTGCTAATGTTGATAAGACTGCAATTTACTTTGGTAGTATGGATCCTGATTTACAGCAAGCTATTATGAATGATTCTGGGTTTACTAGAGGGCAGACTCCTTTTAGGTACCTTGGCATTCCTCTTACCGCTAAGTACCTGAGAACTGATGATTTTGACAGCCTCATTGATAAAATGTTGAAGAAGATTACATGCTGGTCAAGTAGAAATTTGTCTTATGCAGCCAGAGTTGTGCTTGTGAATGCATTGTTAATGAGCTTACATTCTTATTGGGCTCAAGTGGTTCTCCTTCCAAAGACTGTCATGCACAAAATCACTGAATTATGTAGGGATTTTCTGTGGTGTGGGAATGCTGTTTTGTCTAAGGTTCCTCTTGTTTCCTGGGATTGGATCTGTAAACCTAAAGGATATGGTGGTTTAGGAGTGAGGGATTATGGGAGTTGGAACAAGGCTGCTCTAGGAAAATATGTTTGGAAGATTGCTATGAAGAAAGACTCCTTATGGGTGAAATGGGTTCACTTTGTATATATTAAACAAGCTATTTGGTGGACTTATAAACCTAAGAGGAGTGATGGCTGGGCATGGAAGAAAGTTTGTGCTGTGAAAGATGATCTGAAGGAAGGCTTCCTGAGTAACAGCTGGACTGATAGTAAGTATCAATTGTCTGTGGTGTACAGGTGGATTCAAGGTCCTATGGAGCCTGTGCATTGGAATGCCTAGGTATGGATGTTGGGTTTCGTAGTGACCCTCACTACGCGGAAAGGAAACCCCCCAAGACCCGCCCCGATAACTAAAGCAATTAAGACAAGCATAAACATAATTAAGTAATAATTAAAAGAAGAGTGAAAGACGTTATACCCTCGATGCGTGCTTTGCTCGCAAATCGAGCTCTTACTTCGAAAGCTCGAGCGTCACTAGTGTGAACGCCTTCAACGGCTCGTACCCACGAACCCAACCAATAAAAACTTGGAGTTTTACGAACTTAGAGGTTTTCTTACCTAATGGGAGATGCCTCATTGAGTTCTACACAAGTGGTTTTTCCCAAAACCCAAACTTAGGTATTTATAGGGAAAGGAGACTTGAATCTCCCTTCTCCCATCCATGTGGGAGAATAGCATTTTCCTTACTAATATATTTTAATCAAAAATAAATTAATGAACAATGCAATCAATGAGTTACAAGTGTCAAATGGACGAAGAATGGTTAGGTGAGGACCATTCCAAGAAGCGGGGGACCATTGCCTTGATGCCCAAGGCAATGCCCACAAGCCTTGGTCCCCTCACCCAAACCGTATCCACCATGTGGCTGGGACAGCTGGCTGCCAAGGCAGCCTTGCTGGCGCCTAGGCTGTGCTAGCAAGCCAGCCAGCACAAACATGCACACACCCAGCGAGCTACGCACAGCATGCGAACTGCTGCTGTGGCATGGCGTGTACTGGGCGATGTCTGGCAAGGATGCTCGCCCATGCTACTACTAACCCTGCAATACGCCAAGCCCAACTCTCTCACGCACAGCCCGCATTGCTAGCAAGGCCCAGCCCTGCGATGATGCGTGCTTGCGAGAGGCTGGCTGCTGGGGCGCGCCATTGCCTAGCACCATGCGCAGCCTTGCACGCATGAGCCTATCATGCTGCTATGCGAGGCACACGCACACACACGCACAGCCCAGCATGCCTAGCACACTGCTAGCTGGTGCGTGTGTTGCTTGCGATACTGCGAAGCACTAGGCTGCCATGGTCGTGTTGCTGCTGCCAGCATCTAGCATGCTAGCAAGAGGCGCTAGCAGCCCAGCGTGCTAGCTAGGCTACCAGCGCCTAGCATGCTAGCAAGGCTGCTAGCGCCCAGCGTGCTAGCTAGGCTACCAGCGCCCAGCATGCTAGCTAGGCTGCTAGCGCCCAGCACCATGCATAGCATAGCATGCTGCTATGTGATGGTGTGGGGCTGCCATGGCCAGCTAGCATCATGAGCCTAGCATGCCTAGCATACTAGGCTTGCGATGGGGCTTGCCTAGCCTAGCACTCACATGGCTAGGCCAATGCGAGGCTTTGGCTAGGCACGTACTTGTAACTCAATTGATTTTGCGTCTCGTCGAATTCTAAATTCGACTCGACTTGCGAAGCTCGATCTCGACGCTCTAAGCTCGATATCCGACGTCTTTGTTCGTAAAACTCCGACGACTCATCAAAATCCTTCGGATTGATTCGTCATCTCGGATCGGTTGTTTGATTGGGTTCGAGCCGAAGGGTTCAGTCAAGATTAAGTTGTAATATTAATTGTACATTAATATTACTGATCGGAAGCGGCCTCCACCTAGACATTCCAATCACTTGACCTTACTGAAGAATTAGCTTTCCGATAACTTTGAACCCTCTATCGGAATAATACACTTGTTGGAAGGATACCATTCCTTTCAATCTCCCACTTGTCCTTCCAGACAAGTATGTATATAGTGTATAGCTCATTTCCTATGTCGCTTAATGTCTCTTCGTGAACTATAAGGTAAGATTCATTGTCATACTTATTACGTTCAGAAGTGTTTCTCAATCTCCGAGTTTGACTATCAATAAGCAGATGATTTCTAAAATATATCTGAGCACGGCCATGCATTTTCACAGTCTCGCTCTTCGAGCGGCTTTGTAAACAACAAAGACATATTCCCTATTGTTAGTAGGGGGACATTCCCAGTCTTGTACTGTAAGCTTCCCTTACTAAGAGGACCTAGCTGCCTGAGTGTTGCCGTTATAATCCCCAGTTACGGCAGACGTTTGACAACATCAAAACGACTAGTACTCAAACAAGAGAACTTCAAAAATACTCATGGTCGAGGAAATAGGTTCTGATAGTTATAATGAGATATGTACTTTTGACAATTTTGAATCTCTTAAAGTACTCTCATAGGTCGATCCGGTGTAGTTCCAAACTAGCACCCGTGCAAATGATTCATGACTACTATGTCCTTGCAGCACAAGAAACGGTGCTGTAAACCATACTACACACTAATCTCTGGTGGTCATTAATCGTCCATCTATTTAAATGACCTCGATTAGGGACAATTTTCGATTTAAATATTCAATGTTCACTTAACAGGTGTTTCTTTATCCAAGACATGGTCTTGATAACCTGTTTTGAATATTTTCACAAATCGAATGGACTCATTTTTTAATTCTAAACCACAATTAAATAGTTCGTGGAATTTTATTAGTAAAATTTTATTCCACTATGAAACTTCCAAACGTTTCATCTTATGACAAACGGCTTTCTTCAAATGTTTCAAGAGTAATACTCTTCATTAAACATTTATAGAAATCACACCCATATCTAATATGCTTGATTTCTTTCATGCAATTGCGAATGTTGTTGTTCACTTATTTCACAGGTTTAGCCACTATTACTTTGCAAATCTTAGCATCTTCATTATCGAATAATAAGACAATAAGATTTTGAGAGTGTTATGGATCATATGTGATTTAGGGTTTATTGTCCAAGTGATGGCTCCCACTCATTTTCATGACTTGAGATCTTTCAACTTGACAACCTACAATCAACGTTCGACAACGAACTTTCCATTGAACACTTTCTCATTATAGCCTTCCAGGCAACAATATTCTCAACGTATATTTCAGAAATTATTCTGATGTTGCTTTGCTCAGATTTTATTCCGAACGATTCATAAAGATTTGGGAGGCCCTAATCACTTGTGATTATGGAAATTTACCTTAAATTTCCGCACATTATTGGTGAAGGATAATTAGGTCGTTGGACTAACTACCCTCAACCAAACAATATTTATAAACCTACACCTACACTAAACAAGTTTAGTGGTAAGTAGAGGGTCGAACCACGGAGACGACATAAACACTATCAACACCACCACCAATTAAGCTAGGTCAAAGAGATAGGATGGATAGAACAATAAACAAAATGAGATTAATATTAAGTTAAACTAACACCAAGGGAGAGGGTCAAACATGACAATGATCTTCAATAAAGTTAGGCAATGGAAATGAGTTTACATGCAAACCAAATATCTCATATAAGGCAATACCAACAATACCATCTAACCACCTATCGGGGTCAAAGGCTTTCCCAACTTAACACATGCTCATACTATCGTCATAAGCTATGAAAGTTAAGGTTTTTTGCATAGAATCGATCACCTAATGGATATCCCTAAGTTACACTATCGTCATAACTTAGTTCAATCCACCCAATTACAACACATGATTGGCCATTCACATGGAGTAATTAGTAAAACATGGTTACAAGGTATATTTAATCACATATAACCAACATTTGTCTAGCCTAATACATTCAAGATTCACCACATGCTATCACCAATCCCTTAGTAAAGGGAATTACTCACTAATCATGAACAACTAACACAAAACCCAACAAGAAGAACAAAGAGAAGCAATTAATCTAAACAACTACTCTAATCAAGCAAGAAATTAAGAAAGAACAATAAATGAGATAGAGTTTAGAATGCTCATTGAAGTATTGAAAAGGAATCCAAAACAATGTCACTTTGCATCTTCATCTTCTTCAATCCACCATTGAAGCTCTTCACTTTCTCTCTCTAAAATACCCTAAATTACTCTTAATCTACATTGCAAAGTATAAAAACAAAAATTAAAACTAAATCTAAGCCTAATTTATGTGAAGATTGATGGAGAGATGTTAGGGTTTAACCCCTCAAAGAGGAGAGAGAAAACCCCAAAGAAACCCACCATCCAAACTTATAAAAAGAGGAGAGGAAGAAGCGTTTAAAAGACCCGTAGCTGCTCGTGCGCGCCCGCGATATTTGCCTGCGCGCCCGCGCACTGGGATTGGCCTGACAGCGACATTCATTTTAAAACGGCCATAACTTCTGTTCTAGGAGTCTTCTATGGGCGTGCAACCTACCGTTGGAAAGCTCTTTAAGTCTAGTTTCCAATGCAACTTGAATCACCTCAATCCAATTTGTAGATCAAAAGTTATGGCTAAAAGAGTGAACAAAGGTTAGTTTCGGAGTTCAGGCCCTTGAGCGCCCGCGCCTATCTTAGGAGCGCCCGCGCCTATCTTAGGCGCGCCCGCGCCTAAGCCGCGCCCAAATCGCGCCTACATTCTGCCTCCTTCAATATTTTCAACCCCAATGTTAGGCACGCCCGCGCTTGGTTTGGCGCGCCCGCGCCATTCTGAAAGCACGACCCGCGCTGTCTGTATGGCCTTGCTTGCTTGCTCCTTAACTTCCTTTGTAGCTCTTCAAATGAACTCCAATTCTCCAAGCTCTTCATTCTATTAAAATCAACTCCAAAAGCCTACAAAACACGAGGAAAAGCACAAAAACATAATAAAGGGAGAAACGGAGCAAAAGGGGTACAAACAAGGGACAAACGTAGAAAAATACCGCAATTAGAGGATCTAAATAGTGGCATAAATGCCACTTATCAAATTCCCCCTTACTTGCCTCTTGCTTGTCCTCAAGCAAGAACAAAAGCAGAAACAAAAAGAAAGAAAAAGGATCTAATAACACTAAAAGGAGAGGGGTGAAAAAGAATATACACTAACTCACTTTCGTAGGAATCACGGTTGTTTTTAGCGTAAACAACAAGCCATTTAAACCTCAAAGTCGCCTTTGAGGACGAGTGTGCTCTCGTAAGGGTTTCCAAAGAGTTTAACCCATAACTCTACACATAAAGCAACACAAACAAGGCAATGCATAGACAAATAAAATAAACACAAAAACAAGACGTTCTTGGTGGACTTTTTGGAACGAAACAAGCACCAATGAATGCACAACTTTCTAAACAAATAAGGGTATGCACGTTCCAAGATGTTTAGGGTTGAAAGAAACACAGACTAAGCTAAGCATAGAGAACTAAGAGCCGTATAATTCACCTTTCATCCCAAACTAGCTAGCCGCGTTCTCTCCACTAGCTTCAAGTCAACCATTAGGTGGGCTTCTCATGGTTCCTCGAAGGAACCGGAAAAAGATAAAGAAATGAAAACGATGAGAAGGTTATCCCTACGTCTTGGCTATGCTCTGTCTCTCTATAAGCTTGACAACTATCTTCCTCCATCGATAAAGACTAAACTATATAGGATCTAAAGGTCTTTTATTGGTTGTAAGGGTATGCTTGGGGTGTAAGGTGGGAAAAATTTTGAAAATTTTAAAAAAATTGGTGGTATTCCCCCACACTTATTCAATAAACACACACTTACAAGACTAAGAAACAGGACTCCCCCACACTTGAACGGAGCATTGTCCTCAATGCTCAAACACGAGGGATATGAAGGTTTTTTTTTTTTTTTTTTTTTTTTTTTTTTTTTTTTTTTGGTCCTTACCTTATTTGAGTAAGGACGGCTTTTCATAAGCATTTGCTCTTATTTCACTGAATAGAATCACAGTTTACTCACTTGCTTGACCAAAGAACTACAACTTTCTCATTTGCGTTCAAAATCAACACAAAACAATTCTCAAACCAACATGCTTCACATAAACAAAAGGTTTAGGGGAACAAAAGGTCATTCGGTTTGTAATGTGGCTCAAAATCAAGAAAGGGAAATAGGCTCAAAGGGTTAGCAAGAGGGGCAAATTTAAAAGAAAACCAATTTTGTAACAAAACAAAAAGAAGGATAAGAAAATGAAAAATGCCTATGTCCTCCCTTAAAGGGTTCGGTCACGATCTCGGGTAGATAGAAGTCAAACTCTGGATTTGAAAATGCATAACCAAGGATCCAAATATGCCACTCAACAAAGTTGATGAAGGCTAGAACAAATAAACCTCACACGGGATTTGTATAGCAATTACCGACCTAAGGGGTTCATATCCACCATGGAGAGCGACACCGTCTTACCACAACCATGGATTAAGGCTACAAGTATCCCAAAGTTCTTAAAACCGCTACCTTAGCATTAAAATATGTTTAACTCAACCCAAAACACTCTCAAACCGTGCATACCATTACCAATTAGGAAGGAAAACATTCAAGGACACAAGTTCAAAGTAGTAAGACCAAAACAAGAACGGATCAAAACACATATGCAAACTTGCCTTGTTTTCAAAGGAAAAGACGCTATACAAACAAATATTCACAAAACGAGAACAACTTGAGAATGTATATACAAATTGCGCTAGAAGAGAGCATGATCAACGACAAAGCCATGCATACCAAAAGTCAAGTCAATAAGGCACTCATGGCCATCCAAATATAGAATAACCAAAGTCAAAAATAAACCTTGGTATGTATGGGGGGTAAATCAAGCAATCAAGAGACCAAGAAAGGGAAGAAGGAAACAACAAAACCACAAACATTTATCTTTCAAACCATATGAAAATAAAAGGGTAAAGCAACAAAAGAGAGGAGATGGAAAGAGTGAACCAAAATGTTAGGTGGGTGTAGAAACCCGCAAATTAAGTCATTTTCCTCATTTCCATTAAATTGCTCTTCTTTGATGCTTCAACTTCCATTTACAAATATTCCTTGGTTTTCTACTTCTTATGGTTCTCGGTCAAAGGTCATGCGCAAAAGTATAGACATCAAGTACCTGTATACAAAGATAAACAAGAGGAAAACAAAATTAAAAGATATAAAAGAAAATTAAAAGCAATATAAACATGGGTTACTTCCCGAGAAAGTCTTGTTTAAGGTCCAAGATTGACCTTATTAGTAAATAACCGGACAAAGAACGCAAAAGCTTGTCATATGCATCGGAAAATATTTCATGAAAAAGAGCATAAGTGATGCTCATATGACAAGCAAGCACAAAGTTGAAAGAAACTCTATGCTTGAGGGGAGGGGGAAAAGAAAAATAAAAAGAATTAAAAGAAAAATCAAAAGAAAAATTAAAATAAGAAAAAGAAAAAGAGGGAACAAACTCATTTAGTTGCATTTTGGAAGGTGAAAGCTCATCATTGAAATCAAAAGTAAGGCCATGGTGGTATAGAGAGGCAAGGGGCTCCTCAATTGGTTTATTTTTGAGAAAATATGGTAGTGAGATGGGAAAAGAAGGAATAAGGCTAAACAAATAGCAACCAAATAAGAAAGCTCAAATATTTTTGGAATTTCCCCTTTTTTTTCTTTTTTTTTTAAACAAAAAATAAACAAAAAGAAAAGAAAATATTCGCAAAGACCTAGACTCAATAAGGTAATATAACAATAATGGAAGCCGTGCAAAGGGCCTTTTTCAACCTGCAAAATGACTCATGACAAGCTTCATCAAATACAAATTCTTTATCCTGTTGCAAGAGAGATGTGAGAGGCTTAGCAATCAAAGAGAAATCTTTGATGAAGCGGCGGTAAAAGCCGGCATGACCAAGGAAGGACCTCACTTCTCTCACATTTGTGGGAGGAAGAAGCTTCTCGATCACATCAACCTTCGCACCATCGACTTCGATGCCCGCTTGGGAGATTTTATGGCCAAGAACAATGCCGTTTTCCACCATGAAGTGGCATTTCTCCCAATTGAGCACCAAGTTGGCACTCTCACACCTTTCTAAACAACGAGATAAATTCATTAGGCACTGCTCATACGTGCCTCCACCAACGGAAAAATCATCCATAAAAACTTCCATTTCTTCCTCGATCAT
Organism: Chenopodium quinoa; assembly: GCF_001683475.1. Classification (NCBI taxonomy): domain Eukaryota; kingdom Viridiplantae; phylum Streptophyta; class Magnoliopsida; order Caryophyllales; family Amaranthaceae; genus Chenopodium; species Chenopodium quinoa. Next base: position 95,272 of record NW_018745054.1, on the reverse strand, counting down.
TTCACTAAAAATTGACATCATGCATCTTTGGAAGGTGGCCGGGGCATTACAAAGACCAAAAGGCATCCTACGGTAAGCAAAAGTTCCGTAGGGACAAGTGAAAGTGGTCTTTTCTTGATCTTTTGGGTCAATTGGGATTTGGAAGAATCCCGAATAACCATCAAGAAAGCAATAAAAAACATGCTTTGTAAGCCTCTCAAGCATTTGATCGATGAACGGTAATGGAAAATGGTCTTTGGAAGTGTTGGCATTTAATTGGCGGTAATCAATACACATGCGCCAACCCGTAACAAGCCGAGTTGGGACCAATTGTTGCTTATCATTGATCATTACCGTCATACCTCCCTTTTTCGGCACTACTTGAACCGGGGATACCCAATCACTATGAGCGATTGGATAGATGATCCCTGCTTCAAGTAGCTTGGAAACTTCCTTTCTCACAACCTCTTGCATGGAAGGATTAAGTTTCCTTTGCCGTTGCCTACACGGCTTAGCACCCTCCTCTAAATCGATCTTATGCATGCATAGGGAGGGGCTTATACCTTTGAGATCATCAAGAGTATAACCCAAAGCCTTCCTATGCATTTTCAAAACATTAAGCAATGAGGAGGTTTGCTCTTCCGTGAGGTTAGCATTGATAATGACCGGAAAAGTATCATTAACATCCAAAAAGACATACCTCAAGCCCGAAGGTAGAGGTTTCAATTCTACCTTCGGAGCTACCTTACCATTGGAGATTTCCTCCTCTTCTACTTGGAAGACTTCATACGGTTGGGGCATCTCTTGGTCGGGGGTTGTCTCTTCTTTCTCATCAAGCATTTCCTCATATAATTGCATCTCCTTTTGATCACCTACCTCATTCTCATTCAACAAAACATTCTCAAGTAGATCATTAGAAGCATGCATATAAGGGTATCTAAACTCATTCATCAAGTTTTCAATTGTATCTATTCTAAAACATTCATTGTCAGAGGAAGGTTGTCTCATCACCTTATTCAAATCAAATTCGATAGAATCATTGTCAACCTTCAAGGTCATCTTGCCTTCTTTGACATCAATAATTGCTTTAGAGGTAGCTAGGAATGGCCTACCCAAGATTATAGGAATTCTTTCATCTTCATCCATTTCAAGAACATAAAAGTCCACCGGAAAAGTGAACTTACCGACTCTAAGGGGTATGTCCTCTACTTTCCCTATAGGCAATTTTGTGGACCTATCTGCTAATTGGAGGGTGATGTTTGTAGGTGAAAGGTTTCCCACATTAAGCTTTTGGTAGACCGAGAAAGGCATTAAACTCACACTAGCACCTAGGTCACACAAAGCTTTCCCCAAATGAACTTCATTGATAGAACAAGGGATGGAAAAACTACCGGGATCTTGCAATTTAGTTGGTAGCTTACTGGAGAGAATAGCACTACAATTTGCGGTTAAGCTAACGGTTTCAACTTCTCTCCTTCCATTCAGGAGGTCTTTTAGGAATTTAGAGTAGTGTGGCATCTCTTTCATAGCATCCACAAAGGGTATAGAAACATGCAAGCTCTTTACTACATCTAAAAATTTTCCAAATTGGACATCAAGCCTAGACCTAGCAAATCTTTGGGGAAAAGGCAACCTCTCATTCCTAGGTTGGAGATTAAGGGGTAAAGATGTTTGATCTTTGGTGCTCTCCTTTTCGAGTTCCTTCTCTTTCTCTTTCTCACCCCTCTCATTCTTTCCGGCACTTCCCTCTAGAATCTCATTCTCTCTTGATGATTCATCCTCAACCTCAAGTCCTATCCTCACATCGGGACTCTTCTCAACATTTAGTTCACTCTCAAGGATCTTCCCACTTCTAGTAGTAATGGCATACATAGACTTGGGGTTGACACCTTGACTAGGTAAAGAAGAAGATGAAGAAGGGGAGGATGAAGAACTTGGTTGGGCAATTTGAGAGATTTGGGTCTCAAGCATTTTCATGTGTGCCTTGATTTGTTTCTTTTCTTCCTCTTGACTCTTATTATGGTTTTCTTGATTTTTAATGAAATTTTGAAGCATAGCCATCATAGGATCAGGAGGGGCTTCTATTTGGAGGGGTTGAGTAGGGGGAATTTGAGAATGGGGCCTTACTTGGTCAAAACCGGGGGGTCTACTATTTTGTGAGAAAGTAGAAGCATTTTGAGGTCTATTACCCCCGGAACCCTGATTGGAATTAAAACGTTGTTGGTTGTTGGAATAGTGTTGTTGGTTTTGATTCCAATTGGGTCTTTGGTTTGAGTAACTTCTTCCATTGTAATTGGAAGAGTTTCCCCTACCTTGGCCTTGGTTATCATAACCACCACCACTTTGATTCCATTGACTTTGATTCCAACCTTGGTTTTGATTCCAACTACGGTTTGGGTTTTGATTCCAATTTGTTCGCATTCCATTATTTCCCTCACGGGGCACAAAATTCATGGCATTAACATCTTCAACATTATCATCATTTTCATGGGGAGGGGGACCTTCACTTATGGACATACATTGTTGAGAATTATGATCATAGCCTCCACATATATCACAAAACATACAACCAGGAGGCATGGCATTGTAATTAGAGGGAGAAGAAGTAGAAGGATTCATACCATGGCCTCCCTTGGGAGAAGGGGAGGAAGCATTTTGGGAACTTGATTTCATGAACTCCTCCATTTGTTTCGCCATCTTTGCCATTTGGTTGGAAAGATTTGTGATGGCATTGGTTTGCTCGACGGAATGTACCGTTCCTTTGCTAGAAGTGGCTTCCCTCTCACCTTCGTACCAATCCTCATAATTGCGCACAACTTCTTCTATGATACTCTCCACTTCATCTTCCCTTTTGTTCATGATTGGGCCTCCGGCTCCGGCATCAAGGCTAGTCTTACTTTGAGGGGAGAGTCCTCCGTAGAATGTTTGGAGAACTTGCCAATTAGGAATCCCATGGTGTGGGCATTGCCTTTGTAATTCTTTGAATCTCTCCCATGCCTCACAAAGAGACTCTCCACCTCTTTGGCGGAAACTTTGAATCTTTGAGCGAGCCTCGGCGGTTTTCTTGTGATTGTAAAACCTTCCTAGGAACGCCGTAGTTACCTCATTCCAAGTCGTGAGGGAACCGGGAGGAACATCCTTGTTCAACCAATGTTCCGCCGCTCCCATGAGTGAGAACGGAAACATCTTCAATCTTATGTACTCTTGGGACACCCCGTTGATCTTGATAGTGTCACAATACTTGAGAAATTCTTTGAGATGCTCATGGGGATTCTCAAATTTCCCACCGGTAAATTGCCTCTTCTCTATCATTGAAATGAAATTAGGCTTTATCTCGAAATTGTTCGCTTGAGTGGTGGGGGCTAAGATCCCACTTTGTGAGGCATAAGGTTCGGGTGCTCCAAGTTGCTTTAGTGACCTTTGATCACCCATGCTTTGTTGATTATGGTATTGGGCAAATGGGTTGGGAGTTAAACCTGCAAATGATTCACAATCCTCACTAGAAGAGGGTGAAGGAGTAGGAGAGCTACTAACTTCCTCTTGGAAAGGGTTTTCCACACTATCCCTAATTTCCCTCCTCAATTGAGCAAGGGTGCGCTCCAGCTCTGGGTCTATGGGCGCCAAAGGACTAGAACTTCGTTGCCTCCTGCGCATATACAAAGCTAAGTAGAAAGTGAGCACTGACAAGCAAGGAGTAGTAGGAAAATTAAACAAGTGAACTAGTCTCAACGAAGGGATAAACGTACAATGGAAATCGTTCCCCGGCAACGGCGCCATTTTGGTGAAGGATAATTAGGTCGTTGGACTAACTACCCTCAACCAAACAATATTTATAAACCTACACCTACACTAAACAAGTTTAGTGGTAAGTAGAGGGTCGAACCACGGAGACGACATAAACACTATCAACACCACCACCAATTAAGCTAGGTCAAAGAGATAGGATGGATAGAACAATAAACAAAATGAGATTAATATTAAGTTAAACTAACACCAAGGGAGAGGGTCAAACATGACAATGATCTTCAATAAAGTTAGGCAATGGAAATGAGTTTACATGCAAACCAAATATCTCATATAAGGCAATACCAACAATACCATCTAACCACCTATCGGGGTCAAAGGCTTTCCCAACTTAACACATGCTCATACTATCGTCATAAGCTATGAAAGTTAAGGTTTTTTGCATAGAATCGATCACCTAATGGATATCCCTAAGTTACACTATCGTCATAACTTAGTTCAATCCACCCAATTACAACACATGATTGGCCATTCACATGGAGTAATTAGTAAAACATGGTTACAAGGTATATTTAATCACATATAACCAACATTTGTCTAGCCTAATACATTCAAGATTCACCACATGCTATCACCAATCCCTTAGTAAAGGGAATTACTCACTAATCATGAACAACTAACACAAAACCCAACAAGAAGAACAAAGAGAAGAAATTAATCTAAACAACTACTCTAATCAAGCAAGAAATTAAGAAAGAACAATAAATGAGATAGAGTTTAGAATGCTCATTGAAGTATTGAAAAGGAATCCAAAACAATGTCACTTTGCATCTTCATCTTCTTCAATCCACCATTGATGCTCTTCACTTTCTCTCTCTAAAATACCCTAAATTACTCTTAATCTACATTGCAAAGTATAAAAACAAAAATTAAAACTAAATCTAAGCCTAATTTATGTGAAGATTGATGGAGAGATGTTAGGGTTTAACCCCTCAAAGAGGAGAGAGAAAACCCCAAAGAAACCCACCATCCAAACTTATAAAAAGAGGAGAGGAAGAAGCGTTTAAAAGACCCGTAGCTGCTCGTGCGCGCCCGCGATATTTGCCTGCGCGCCCGCGCACTGGGATTGGCCTGACAGCGACATTCATTTTAAAACGGCCATAACTTCTGTTCTAGGAGTCTTCTATGGGCGTGCAACCTACCGTTGGAAAGCTCTTTAAGTCTAGTTTCCAATGCAACTTGAATCACCTCAATCCAATTTGTAGATCAAAAGTTATGGCTAAAAGAGTGAACAAAGGTTAGTTTCGGAGTTCAGGCCCTTGAGCGCCCGCGCCTATCTTAGGAGCGCCCGCGCCTAAGCCGCGCCCAAATCGCGCCTACATTCTGCCTCCTTCAATATTTTCAACCCCAATGTTAGGCACGCCCGCGCTTGGTTTGGCGCGCCCGCGCCATTCTGAAAGCACGACCCGCGCTGTCCGTATGGCCTTGCTTGCTTGCTCCTTAACTTCCTTTGTAGCTCTTCAAATGAACTCCAATTCTCCAAGCTCTTCATTCTATTAAAATCAACTCCAAAAGCCTACAAAACACGAGGAAAAGCACAAAAACATAATAAAGGGAGAAACGGAGCAAAAGGGGTACAAACAAGGGACAAACGTAGAAAAATACCGCAATTAGAGGATCTAAATAGTGGCATAAATGCCACTTATCAATTATACATGGATTCACATCCATGTTACAATTCTCAAGCCACGACACATTCTAGTTTGTGCTTATAAGCGGCTTCCTTATTAAGGATCAAATCCTTGCTAAGTATGTGCTTGCAACATCAATTTCTCAAATTACAATTGTTTCTATGCGTCAAGAACTCATCCCCTTTTTACTTATCAAAGTACTTTGGATTTTCTTGACCATAATCTAACGATTCATCACTTAGATTTAGATTGATTGGTATTTTAAACTTTTCATGCTTTAAGCATGTAAGTTTGTGGCGATTCCATATCTTAGCGTACATGATGGTTTTAATTGCAGAACTATTCCCAATGTGATTCCATCCATGTAACTTTTAGCTCATCCAGTTTCACCGAGTCTTGCTAAATCGTTTGCTATGTAACATGGTTGAAAGTCTCTACCAGAGTCTTTCTTGTTTGACTTAGTATTCAGCTTATACTTAGTTCTCTTAGCTTTATACATATGGGTCGAAAGCCTTTTCAAGTCCTTCATGTTTAACACGGTAAATTCCCTTACTCGTTTAAACGTTTCATTAAGTCTATCCAATAGATCTTAATTCCCATATGTACTAAGTGTCACCTTTTTCTTAGTCCATTATCGAAAATCCTTTCAAATCTAAGCATTTAGCATTAGATAGTCATTTCACAATAGAGTTCACAAACTTCTTGTCTGGACCATACAAGATTGACTCTTGCTCCCACTAAACTTCTTGTTTATAAGAATTTCTATGATTCTCCATTAGCCAAACCTTTTATTGGCTTTATGAAAATACATATTCCAATTCCTTCATGCAATGCTTCATTTAATCCCACAATGGATTTCTTGAGCTTGCTTTCAAATCTAGCATTATTCAGAATTACAAAACCCTTGGACTATTTCCATAGTCTCTTCCAAAATCCAAATTTAGGAAGGCGGTTTCGTATTTAGCCATATTTCATATGCGCAATTTTGCTAGAACAATCATGAAAAGACTTTAGCGTTCCGATAGGTGAATAGGTTTTTATTAAAATCAACACCGTGAATTAATTGTATCCTTTTTCAACCAATCTAGCTCTATATGCTTGTGCATTTCCACATTTGTTAGTTTTCTTCTTGAAAACTTATTTGCGATTGATGGGTCTGTCACCCTTCATGCAAATTAATCAAGTTCCAAACATGATTTACAAACATGGAGTCTATTTCGGATTTTATGGCCTCTAACCATTATTCGGAATTAGGATTTGTCGTAGCTAATTTACAAGACACCATTCCCTCACCGTCCAATGGTGAATAGTATGCCTGCAAGTCTAAGGTTTATTTCCAACTTAATAGAAATTTATAGGATTCAATCCAAGCCTTTGGTGAATTCTATACCTGTACGGGGCAATGGGTTGAGCATTTAAATTGTCTGTTTAATCTGACCAATCTTATCAACTAATTCTAAAGCATTTTGATTGTCAGTTTTATCAGGTTGACACTGTTGCTCGTCCTCTCGAACTTCGTCGAGTTTGATTTTGAGCATTTGCATTGTCTATTTGATTCTGGCCAATCTTATCAACTGCTTCTAAAGCATTTTGATTGTCAGTTTTATCAGGTTGACATTGTTGCTCGTCCTCTCGAGCTTCGTCCAAGTTCGATTTTCCTCCCACTTGTAATTTTGGAAAGGTGTTACTTTCCAGAAAGACACCATTTAGAGCAACAAATACTATGTTCTCAATTAGGTTGTGGAGGTAATGCCCGTAGTCTCACTTGAATACTTACAAAGAGACATGTATATCGTTTTTGGGTAAAAAGTTCGTTGTGAAGCAAACAGTTAGCTCCCACTCGAGCTACCTTACCCCTTATTGAGCCACTTAGCTCCCACTGAGTCAATAAACTCCCACTGAGCTAAGAGCCCTAGACATATACTTGAAAAGACACTAGAAACTATTTCTATCCATAACTAAATATGGTGTCCTTTCTTAGCTTCGACACTTTTGTTTAGTGTAACATTTAGTCATTTGTGCAAATCTTAAGAATTTTATAGGAAAGGATGTGATTCATCATCATTCGAGTCATTTCCAAATGGCATCGAGGTCTCCGTCAACACACACTATGTTCTTTGTGGAGCTAGTTATGAATTTTCAATTTCATAAGTTTGATGTGATCACACTTGGCTCAAGCAAACATCGCTCGATCTAATCTAGCTAGACGCTGTGATATCTTGCCAAGTCGATTCCATACTTCTTTGAACTTTTGAGCTACTCAAAGTCCAGTTTGCTCACATTTGATGAATATAGCCATATTCTTACAAATTCTTATGAGACATTGAAGTAATGAATTCTATTTAGCTTTCAGAGTCAATTGTCTATACCAAGAACAATAGCTCCTTTGTTTGTCGATTTCAACAAGTAAGACTTGCTGGTCTTAGGACAATTCTAATTCGATTATCTTACAAGAGTCTATCTAATAGAGCCTTGAGTATGTTCTTGTTGTTGTGACATTGCTAAAATGTTCTGAACACAAATCATGTTCATAATTTGAACTTTGTGAGTTTCATGGTTTGGGAAATGTTTGTTTATAATCAAGCCTTCTTGACTCATGGCTCATATGACCATGTCATTCAAGTACATCAAGCAACTATTGCTCTTTACTTTTGAATGTGAGTCTTTCCGTGTGTAAACGGATTGTCTGTTGATTATGGAACACAATAACCATTATGTGTTCCAGCCTTAGTTTTAAAAGGTCTTTTTAAACAAAACAGATGACCTTACAACTGATGTAGCAGTACTTGCTTCATTCAGAGCTTGTAAGTCAATAACTTAGCTTGTCTTCATTGGTTTGAGGTCACTTTCAAAGTGGAACACTCAAGCAGTATCCAATATTTGTGAGATAACGAGCTGCTAAGTTAACATGAACTCATGGGTAAGAAAAGAATCTTATCCCCTTTCTTTGTTCCTTGTTTCCTATATTTCTTATTATACGCCATCTCATAACCTTAAGACTCATTTCTTTAAGTGTCTTGACTTTTACACTTTGTTAGGCATGATTAAGCATCTAATGCGCCGTGAAACAAAGTTCCATCTTTTCTTTCAATTCATACTTGAATTGCTACATTAATGAGTCCTACTCTTTTGTGTATGAAGCGAAAAGATATGTTGGTTGTCAACTATTGACAATTTTGAGTTTTTCAACTCAATATTTCATGTTTATCAAAACTACCTAGTATTTGAAAACATGATATCCAACCGTCCTTTCGGACATTAGTCATGAAAGTCAATTATGAGAGGTTGTATTTTGAAATGCTTTTCCATTTTGAGAACCATTCTCAAAGGATTTCCTTTACCAATCAATGGAAACAATATAATTTGATTAAGAACTCTACTAATATATAAGTGCAAAGTTTAACCATCTATCAAGATCATAATAAGTTTGAAATTCAAAGCATATATGTAAAATTTCAATCTTATTATGCGTTTTATCCACGCATTAAAAAAATGTCCCTTTTAGGCGAGAATAAAACGATTCCAAGATCCCAAAAATCAGAAAGTAATTAAGCATGCTTTGGCTTGTCTTAACACTTAATATCTTAGGGTAAGCAATCCAATTGCTAATAGCTCCAAGCTACTCTTGGTTCGATAAAACGTCGCATCTAATGCTTCCGTGACATTTTATCTCCATTGTCACGATATCTAAGGACTCCTTACTGATATCGTTGAGCTTAATCAAGACAACTTGTATACCTAGTATACCTTACGTTCCTAGGGATGTAGTGATGTCTCGCTTTGGCGTAGTCCATCACGTACGCGCATTAGTTCGGTAAGTGTTGTTCTTGGAATGGCATATTTTAGCTCAATATTATTAAGGGACCTAGGGTTTCTACGTCGGTTGATTTAAGTGAACTTAACTAATCACCGCAACATTTGAAATCCTAGACATGCATCTAACATTCAAATATATATATATATATATATATATATAATCACAATATATATAAAGCCTAAAATAGATGCATTTGGCAACTAACATGACCCCTTGAAATCTTCAATTTCCATGGGTCTTCATCTTGGCTCGTCTTCATCGAAACGCCGTCTTAAGACATCTTGGCCAAAATAAAATAAACTAGCTAGAACGACTAAGATTAATCTAATAGTACAAAAATACTTAACGGTTCGCAGACCGTATTTGGATTTACAAAAATACATAACGGAGCGCAGTCTGTATTTTCTATCCTAGTCGGGCCCCACTAGTTGCGTTTTCAATAACCTGTTTTGAAAACAGTCTTCCATTCACCCATTCACTATTTGTGAATGGCCCATGCATTTTACGAAATACATAATTAAACACGCAAAACTAGTAACTAACTTAGGTGGTTAATCCAATTAACGCGCCTAATTAAAACTAGTCAAAGTAGTTTAATTCATTATTTCTAAAAGGCTCGAGTAATAAACTAAGTTCCCACTAAATTCCACATCCATACTTAATTAATCCGATTAATTAAGTCGGCATAACCCATAATTTGTCAAAATCAAAATTTTGCAAAAGCCGGAAAAATCGAGGTCTAACCTCGTTAAAATCATTACATAAATAATTTAAAACGGCAAAAATTTTCGCAAAATTACATAGCCCGAAATTAAGCCAAGACCGCCCACTCGCATCCTAGTGGGCTGTGGAACATGGCTGCTAGGCAGCCCATGGCCTGTGCGTGTGGTGCTGGTTGCTAGCAAGCACGCCTAGCGCACCCTGCTCTGCTAGCTAGCACCAGCAGCACGCTACGCATGCTAGCTGCTAGCTGGCAAAGGCAGCAATGGGCTGGCTCGCTAGGGCTTGCTGCCTCGCTGCCCAGCAGCAGCACAAGCACGCCAGTAGCCTAAGGCCCACGCACCCAGCATCACGCAAGAGCACGCAACACACACAACAACCCTCGCCACACACTGCACAGCAGCACCATGGCAAGACCCCTATGCACACCATAGGCAGCCTACATACGTGCTGCTGGGCAGCACGGCTAGCCTTGGTGGTGCTTGGGGTGTTGCCTCGATTTGCGTGCATTTTCTCGGGATTTTAATCCCGATTTACGTGCGACGCAAAATTAATCTAAATTTATTTTAGAATTAATTTAGGGCAAAGATGAAAATAAAACAAGTCCAACTTAATTAAATTAAATTTTAACAGTGCACAAGCCTAAATTATCCAAAATTACTTTGGAACATTTTAGGTCTTTCTTGATGCTTAAAGTTGAAAAGAGCTATGTCCATAATTAATTTAACCAATATGTAAATTAATAATGGATTTGACAAATGGGAGTTGGAAAAATAAATTAACCATCTAATGATAAAATTTTCCAACTTTCATACTTGTGTAAAATACCAAGATTAATCAAATTTTACTCATAGGTATTGAACATCAAGGATTTTAATCAACCAAACATGAAAAATCTAAACTTTGTTCAATATGGAATTTAGGGTTAGAGTTCCAATCAATTAAACATTTAAAGATTAGATCTTTAACTTACTTGGGAACTTAAAATTACACATTCACATCAAACATTCACACATTAATGCAATTTATTTGCATAATTGTGAAAAATTAAGTTTGTGTGACAAAAAGCATATCAACTCAAGCACTAATTAAAACTCCATAGTTATGCTTGAGGATAATTAAAATAGCAGTAGATTAGGGATGCAAAAATGCATTTAATCTAACTTTGAAATGCTTGCATTAATCAAGGCTTAAAAGATTTAAAACTTTCGTTGAAAACGAAAAAACCCCAAAAACTTGGGTTTCTAGTTCGAATTTTGGCTTCTGGACAGCCTAAAAATCACTATTTTTGAGCCAAAATCTGGGTTCGACAGCCAAATGGAGAAAAAATACGAGTTTTAAAATTAATTAAAACGAGCTTCTAATCTAATTAGAAAACCAAAACCAGAAATTAAATCTTACTTAAAAAAAACCTTAATTAATTAATAATTGCGATAATTAAAAGGAGCGCGGCTCCGATACCACTGTTGGGTTTCGTAGTGACTCTCACTACGCGGAAAGGAAACCCCCCAAGACCCGCCCCGATAAATAAAGCAATTAAGACAAGCATAAACATAATTAAGTAATAATTAAAAGAAGAGTGAAAGACGTTATACCCTCGATGCGTGCTTCGCTCGCAAATCAAGCTCTTACTTCGAAAGCTCGAGCGTCACTAGTGTGAACGCCTCCAACGGCTCGTACCCACGAACCCGTCCCGAACGGTCCAAGTCCCGAAGGTTAGTCGGGACCCGACCAATAAAAACTAGGATTTTTACGAACTTAGAGGTTTTCTCACCTAATGGGAGATGCCTCATTGAGTTCTACTCAAGTGGTTTTTCCCAAAACCCAAACTTGGGTATTTATAGGGAAAGGAGACTTGAATCTCCCTTCTCCCATCCATGTAGGAGAATTGCATTTTCCTTACTAATATATTTTAATCAAAAATAAATTAATGAACAATGCAATCAATGAGTTACAAGTGTCAAATGGAGGAAGAATGGTTAGGTGAGGACCATTCCAAGAAGGGGGGGACCATTGCCTTGAGGCCCAAGGCAATGCCCACAAGCCTTGGTCCCCTCACCCAAACTATATCCACCATGTGGCTGGGACAGCTGGCTGCCAGCCAGCTTTGGCTGCTAAGGTAGCCTGGTGCCTAGGTTGTGCTAGCAAGCCAGCCAGCACAAGCATGCGCACTGCCAGCGAGCTACGCACAGCATGCGAGCTGCTGCTGTGGCATGGCGTGTGCTTGGCGCTGTCTGGCAAGGATGCTCGCCCATGCTACTGCTAACCCCACAATACGCCCAGCCCAACTCTCTCACGCACAACCCGCATTGCTAGCATGGCCCAGCCTTGCGATGATGCGTGCTTGCGAGAGGCTGGCTGCTGGGGCGCGCCATTGCCTAGCACCATGCGCAGCCTTGCACGCATGAGCCTATCATGCTGCTATGCGAGGCACACGCACACACACGCACAACCCAGCATGCCTAGCACGTTGTTGGCTGGTGTGTGTGTTGCTTGCGATGCTACGAAGCACTAGGCTGCCATGGTCGTGTTGCTACTGCCATCGTCTAGCATGCTAGCAAGGCTGCTAGCGCCCAGCGTGCTAGCTAGGCTGCCAGCGCCTAGCATGCTAACAAGGCTGCTTGCGCCCAGCGTGCTAGCTAGGCTGCCAGCGCCCAGCATGCTAGCTAGGCTGCTAGCGCCCAGCACCATGCACAGCATAGCATGCTGCTGTGCGATGGTGTGGGGCTACCATGGCCAGCTAGCATCATGAGCCTAGCATGCCTAGCATACTAGGCTTGCGATGGGGCTTGCCTAGCCTAGCATTCACATGGCTAGGCCAATGCGATGCTACGGCTAGGCACGTACTTGCAACTCGATTGATTTTACGTCTCGTCGAATTCTAAATTCGACTCGACTTGCGATGCTTGATCTCGACGCTCTAAGCTCGATATCCGACGTCTTTATTCGTAAAACTCCGACGACTCATCAAAATTCTTCGAATTGATTCGTCGTCTCGGATCGGTTGTTCGATTGGGTTCGAACCGAAGGGTTCAGTTAAGATTAAGCTATAATATTAATTGTACATTAATATTACTGATCGGAAGCGGCCTCCACCTAGACATTCCGATCACTTGACCTTACTGAAGAATTAGCTTTCCGATAACTTTGACCCTCTATCGGAATAATACACTTGTTGGAAGGACACCATTCCTTTCAATGGAATAGATTTAATGATCCTAAGCATGCATTCATTACCTGGCTTGCTGTTCAGGGAAAGTTAAGAACCAGAGAAAAGTTGTCTGCTTTTGGTGTCTGTTCTGACAGTAGTTGTTTGCTGTGTGGGCTAGAAATGGAGACTAAGGAGCATCTATTTTTCAAATGCAGTTATAGTAAAAGATGTTTGGACCTGATTTGTTAATGGTTAAACCTGAGAGAATGCCATTATGATATTGACACTTCCTGGAAAAATTGGAAAAGGAAGCTCAGGACTGATATTACTCGAAGAACAGGTTATGCTATTCTGTCTGCCCTGGTGTATCATCTTTGGCTGGCCAGAAACCAGGCATTTTGAAGCAAGGCTGTCATGCATCCACGACTATTATGCAAGGTTGTTTGTATAGAAATTATAGATAGGATTAAACAGTTAATCAGTTGTACATGGAATAGAGCTTTGTGTAAGTGGATACACCATCTGTATCTCACTGTCCCTGTCTAGGCTTGTTGTTCTAGTTTGGGTGGCTGTTTGGGTGTAGTGGGTGTGCTTGTGCCTTTTGGTGCTTTCCTTGTTTTGGTTGCTCTTTTTTGGTAATAATATATCTTACTTACCAAAAAAAAAAGAAAAAAAAAACAAATGAAAGTCAAACACATTCAAACAAAGCTAAATGAATCAAATGAAAGTCAAACACATACAAACAAAGCTATTTTGTATCAAATGAAAGTCAAATGCATTTAACAATGAAAATAGAATCAAATGAAAGTCAAACACATTCTAACAAAGCTATTGCAATCAAATGACAATCAAATGCATTTTACAAAACTTATTGAATCAAATGAAAGTCAACCACATTCAATCATAGCTAATTGAATCAAATAAAAGTTAAACACATTCAAACAATACTAATTGAATCAAATGAAAGTTAAACACATTTAAACAAAGCTATTTGAATCAAATGAAAGTCAAATGCATTCTACAAACCTAATTAAATCAAATGAAAGTCAAACACATTCAAACATTGCTAATTAAATCAAATGAACGTCAAACACATTCAAACAAAGCTATTCGAATCAAATTAAAGTCAATTGCATTCAAACAAAGCTAATTGAATCAAATAAAAGTCAAACACATTCAAACAAAGCGTTTTTCTGTCAAATGAAAGTCAAATGCATTCAACAATGCTAATAGAATCAAATGACATTCAAACACATTCAAAAAAGCTATTTGAATCAAATGAGAGTCAAATGCATTCTACAGCTCCAATTAAATCAAATGAAAGTTAAACACATTCAAACAAAGCTATTGGAATCAAATGAAAGTCTAATGCATTCTACAAAGCTAATTGAATAAAATAAAAGTCAAACACATTCAAACAAAGCTATATAAATCAAATGAAAGTAAAATACATTCAAACAAAGCTATTTGAATCAAATGAAAGTCAAATCCATTCAACAAAGCTAATTGAATCAAATGAAAGTCAAATGCATTTAACAAAACTAATTGAATCAAATGAAAGTTAAACACATTCCAAAAAAGCTAATTGAAACAAATGAAAGTTTAACACATTCAAACATTGCTAATTAAAAAAAAGTAAAGCCAAACACATTCAAATAAACCTAATTGAACCAAATGAAAGTTAAAGGTATACAAACAAAGCTACTTAAATCAAATAAATTCAAATGCATTTTACAAAGCTAATTGAATCCAATGAATAAAACATATTCTAACAAAGCTATTTGAATCAAATGAAATTCAAATACATTCTACAAGCTAATTGAATCAAATGAAATTCATTTACATTCAAACAAAACTAATTGAATCAAATGAAAGTCAAACACATTCAAACAAAGCTTTTCGAATCAAGTGAAAGTCAAATCCGTTCCATATAACTTATTGAATAGAGTGAAAGTAAAACGCTTTCAAACAATTGTAATTAAATCAAACGAAAGTCAAACACATTCAAACAAAGCTTTATGAATCTAATGAAAGTCAAATGCATTCAACAAAGCTAATTGAATCAAATGAAAGTCAAACACATTTAAAAAAAGGAAGTTGATCAAATGAAAGTCAAACAAATTCAAACAAAGATTTTTTGAATCAAATGAAAGTCAAATGCATTCAACAATGATCATAGAATCAAATAAAAGTCAAACACATTCAAATAAAGCTTTATGAATCAAATGAAAGTCAAATACATTCGATAAAGCTAACTGAATCAAATGAAAGTCAAACTAATTAAAATAAAGCTAATTGAATAAAATGATAGTCAAACACATTCAAACAAAGATTTTTTGAATCAAATGAAAATCAAATGCATTCAACAATGCTAACAGAATCAAATGAAAGACAAACACATTCAAATAAAGCTTTCTTAATCAAATGAAAATCAAATGTATTTAACAATGCTAATTTAATCATATATAAAGTCAAACACATTCAAACAATACTAATTTAATCAAATGAAAGTCAATCACATTCAAACAACGGTTTTTGAGTTAAATGAAAGTCAAATTCATTCAACAAATCTAATTAAATCAAATGAAAGTGAAACACATTCTAACAAAGTCAATGGAATCAAATGAAAGTCAAACACATTCAAACAAAGCTATTTAAATCAAATGAATGTCAAATGCATTCTACAAACCTAATTGAATTAAATGAAAGTCAAACACATTCAAACAAAGTTATTTGAATCAAATGAAAGTCAAATGCAATCAACAAAGCTAATTGAATCAAATGAAAGTCAAACACATTTAAACAAAGCTATTTGAATAAAATGAAAGTCAAATGCATTGAACAAAGCTAATTGAATCAAATGAAAGTCAAACGCTTTTGAACAAAGCTAATTGAATCAAATTAAAAAAAAAAGCATTCAACAAAACAAATTGAATCAAATGAAAGTCAAACACATTCAAACCAAGCTAATTGAATCAAATGAAAGTCAAACACATTGAAACAAATTAAATTGAATCAAATGAAAGTCAGACACATTCAAAAAGAGCTTTTGGAATCAAATGAAATTCAAATGCTTTTCAAAAATCTAATTGAATCAAATGAAAGTCATACACATTCAAACAAAGCTAATTAAATCAAATAAAATTCAAACACATTCAAACAAACCTTTTTGAATCAAATGAAAGTAATTTACATTCAACAAAGCGAATTAAATGAAATAACAGTCGTACACATTCAGACAAAGCTAATTAAATCAAATGAAAGTTAAACACATTCACACATAGCTTTTTGAATCAAATCAAAACAAAAGCATTCAACAAAACAAATTGAATCAAATGAAAGTAAAACACATTCAGATAAAGCTAATTTAATCGAAGTAATGTCAAACACTTTCAAACAAAGCTTTTTTAATCAAATGAAAATCAAATGCATTCATTAAAGCTAATTGAATAAAATGAAAGTTAAACTAATTAAAACAAAGCTAATTGAATCAAATGAAATTCAAACAAATTCAAACAAAGATTTTTTTAATCAAATGAAAGTCAAATGCATTAAACAATGATAATAGAATCAAATGAAAGGAAAAAACATTCAATTAAAGCAATTTTAATCAAATGAAAGTCAAATGCATTCTACTACAAACCTAATTGAGTCACATGAAAGTCAAACACATTCAAGCAAAGCTATTTGAATCAAATGAAAGTCAAATGCATTCAACAAAGCTATTTGAATCAAATGAAAGTCATACACATTCAAACAAAGCTAATTAAATCAATTGAAAGTAAAACACATTCAAACAAAGCTTTATGAATCAAATGAAAGTCAAATGCATTCAATAATGTTAATAAAATCAAATGAAAGTCAAACTAATTAAAATAAAGCTAAATGAATAAAATGAAAGTCAAACACATTCAAACAAAGATTTTTTGAATAAAATGAAACTCAAATGCATTCAACAATGCTAACAGAATCAAATGAAAGTCAAACACATTCAAAAATAGCTTTTCTAATCAAATTAAAATCAAATATATTCAACAAAGCTAATTGAATCATATGAAAGTCAAACACATTCAAACAATCCTAATTGAATCAAATGAAATTCAATCACATTCAAACAACGTTTTTTGAGTCAAATGAAAGTCAAATACATTCAACAAACCTAATTAAATAATATGAAAGTCAAACACATTCTAACAAAGTTAATGGAATCAAATGAAAGCCAAACAAATTCAAACAAAGATTTTTTGAAACAAATGAAAGTAAAATGCATTTAACAATGATAATAGAATCAAACGAAAGCCAAACACCTTCAAACAAAGCTATTTGAATCAAATAAAAATCAAATGCATTCTACACACCTAATTGATCAGATGAAAGTCAAACACATTCAAACAAATCTATTTCAATCAAATGAAAGTCAAATGCATTCAACAAAGCTAATTGAATCATATGAAAGTCAAACACAATCAAACAAAGAAAATTAAATCAAATGAAAGTCAAACACATTCAAAAAGAGCTTTTGGAATCAAATGAATGTCAAATGCTGTCAAAAAAGCAAATAGAATCAAATGAAAGTCAAACATATTTAAACAAAGCTAATTAAATCAAATAAAATTCAAACACATTCAAACAAACCTTTGTGATTCAAATGAAAGTCAATTACATTCAACAAAGCGAATTGAATCAAAAGAAAATCATACACATTCAAAATAAGCTAATTGAATCAAATGAAAGTCATAAAAATTCAAACAAAGCTATTTGAATAAAATGAAAGTCAAATGCATTGAACAAAGCTAATTGAATCAAATGAAAGACAAACATTTTCGAACAAAGCTAATTGAATCAAATGAAAGTCAAACACCTTCAAACATTGTTAATTAAATCAAATTAAAGTCAAACACACTCAAACAGAGCTTTTTGAATCAAATGAAAACAAAAGCATTCAACAAAACAAATTGAATTAAATGAAAGTGAAACACATTCAAACAAAGCTTATTGAATCGAATGAATGTCAATCACATTCAAACAAAAATTTTTGACTCAAATAAAAGTCAATTGCTTTCAACAAAACTAATTGAATCATATGAAAGTCAAACACATTCAAACAAAGGAAATTGAATCAAATGAAAGTCAAGCACATTCAAAAAGAGCTTTTGGAATCAAATGAAAGTCAAATGCTTTCCAAAAATCTAATGAAAGTCAAATGCATTCAACAAAGCTATTTGAATCAAATAAAAGTCGTATGCATTCAAACAAAGCTAATTAAATCAAATAAAATTCAAACACATTCAAACAAACCTTTTTGAATCAAATGAAAGTCAATTGCATTCAACTAAGCGAATTGAATCAAATGAAAGTCATGCACATTCAAACAACGCTAATTGAATAAAATGAAAGTGAAACCCATTCAAACAAAGCTTTTTGAATCAAATGATAGTCAAATGCATTCAACAAAGCTAATTGAATCAAATGAAAATTAAACACATTCAAAAAGAGCTTTTGGAAACAAATGAATGTCAAATGCTTTCAAAAGAGCTAATTGAATCAAATGAGAGTAAAACACATTCAAACAAAGCTAATTAAATCAAATAAAATTCAAACACATTCAAACAAACCTTTTTGATTCAAATGAAAGTCAATTGCATTCTACAAAGCGAATTGAACCAAATGAAAGTCATACACATTCAAAATAAGATAACTGAATCAAATGAAAGTCAAACATATTCAAACAAAGCTATTTAAATAAAATGAAAGTCAAATGCATTGAACAAAGCTAATTGAATCAAATGAAAGTCAAACGCATTCGAACAAAGGTAATTGAATCAAATGGATGTCAAGCACATTCAAACATTGCTAATTAAATCAAATGACAATCAAACATACTCAAACAGGGCTTTTTGAATCAAATGAAAACAAAAGCATTCAACAAAACAAATTGAATCAAATGAAAGTCAAACACATTCAAACAAAGCTAATTATATTGAGTGAATGTCAAACACATTCAAACAAAGCTTTTTGAATCAAACGAAAATCAAATGCATTCAACAAAGCTAATTGAATCAAATGAAAGTCAAACACGTTCAAACAAAGGAAATTGAATCAAATCAAAGTCAAACACATTCAAAAACAGCTTTTGGAATCAAATGAAAGTCAAATGCTTTCCAAAAATCTAATTAAATCAAATGAAAGTCATACACATTCAAACAAAGCTAATTAAATAAAATAAAATTGAAACACATTCAAAAAACCTTTTTGAATCGAATGAAAGTCAATTACATTCAACAAAGCGAATTGAATCAAATGAAAATCGTACACATTCAAACAAAGCTAATTGAATCAAATGAAAGTCAAACACATTCAAACAGAACTTTTTGAATCAAATAAAAACAAAAGCATTCAACAAAACAAATTGAATGAAATGAAAGTAAAACACATTCAAACAAAGCTAATTGAATCGAATGAATGTCAAACACATTCAAACAAAGCTTTTTGAAACAAATGAAAGTCAAATGCATTCATTAAAGCTAATTGAATCAAATGAAAGTTAAGCTAATTTCAATAAAGCTAATTGAATCAAATGAAAGTCAAACTCATTCAAACAAAGAGTTTTTGAATCAAATTAAAGTCAAATGCATTCAACAATGATAATAGAATCAAATGAAAGTAGAAACCAGTCAATTAAAGCTATTTTAATCAAATGAAAGTCAAATGCAATCTACTAGAAACCTAATTGAATCAAATGAAAGTCAAACACATTCAAACAAAGCTTTTTGAGTCAAATGAAAGTAAAATGTATTTAACAAAGCTATTTGAATCAAATGAAAATCAAAAGCATTCAACAATGCTGAAAGAATAAAATGAAAGTCATACACATTCAAATAAAGCTTTTTTAATCAAATGAAAATCAAATGTATTCAATAAAGCTAATTAAATCATATGAAAGTCAAAAACATTCAAACAAATTTAATTGAATTAAATGAAAGTTAAACACAATTCAAACAAAGATTTTTTGAAACAAATGATAGTAAAATGCATTTAACAATGATAATAGAATCAAATGAAAAACAAACACATTGAAACAAACCTATTTGAATCAAATGAAAGTCAAATGCATTCTACAAACCTAATTGAATCAAATGAAAGTCAAACAAATTCAAATATAGCTATTTGAATCAAATAAAGGTCAAATGCTTTCTACAAATGTAATTAAATCAAATGAAAGTCAAACACATTTAAACATTGCTAATTAAATCAAATGAAAGTCAAACACATTCAAACAAAGCTATTCAAATAAAATGAAAGTCAAACGCCTTGAACAAAGCTATTTAAATCAAATGAAAGTCAAATGCATTCTACAAACCTAATTCAATCAAATAAAAGTCAAACATATTCAAACAATGCTAATTAAATCAAATGAAAGTCAAACACATTCAAACAGAGCTTTTTGAATCAAATGAAAACAAAAGCATTGAACAAAACAAATTGAATCAAATGAAAGTCAAACACATTCAAACAAAGCTAAGTGATTCGAATGAATGGAAAACACATTCAAAAAATGCTTTTTGAATCAAATGAAATTCAAATGCATTCAACAAATCTAATTGAATCAAATGAAAGTCAAACACATTCAAACAAAGGAAATTGAATCAAATGAAAGTCAAACACATTCAAAAAGAGCTTTTGGAATCAAATGAAAGTCAAATGCTTTCCAAAAATCTAATTAAATCAAATGAAAGTGTTACACATTCAAACAAAGCTAATTAAATCAAATAAAATTCAAACACATTCAAACAAACCTTTTAGAATCAAATGAAAGTCGATTGCATTCAACAAAGAAAATTCAATCAAATGAAAGTCATACACATTCAAACAAAGCGAATTGAATAAAATGAAAGTCAAACACATTAAAACAGTGTTTTTTTAATCAAATGAAAACAAAAGCATTCAACAAAACATACTGAATCAAATAAAGTCAAATACATTCAAACAAAGCTAATTGAATCGAATGAACGTCAAACACATTTAAACAAAGCTTTTTGAGCCAAACGGAAGTCAAATGCATTCAACAAAGCTAATTGAATCAAATGAAAGTCAAACACATTCAAAAAAAGGAAATTGAATCAAATTAAATTCAAACACATTAAAAAAACAGCTTTTGGAATAAATAAATGTCAAATGCATTCAAAAAAGCTAATTGAATAAAATGAAAGTCAAACACATTCAAACAAAGCTAGATAAATCAAATAAAGCTCAAACACATTTAAACAAACCTTTTTGAATCAAATGAAAGTCAATTGCATTCAACAAAGCGAATTGAATCAAATGAAAGTCATACACATTCAAAAGAAGCTAATTGAATCAAATGAAAGTCTAACACATTCGAACAAAGCTATTTGAATCAAATGAATGTTAAATGCATTCATCAACGCTAATTGAATCAGATAAAAGTCATACACATTCAAACAAAGCTAATTGAATCATTTGAAAGTCAAACATATTTAAATATACCTTTTTGAATCAAATTAAAGTCAAATGCATTCATGAATGCTAATTGAATCAACTACAATTAAAACGCATTTAAACAAAGCTTTTTAAAATCAGATGAAAGTCATTGATATTAAAACAATGCTTTTTGAATCAAATGAAAGTTAAATACATTCAACAAAGCTAATTGAATCAAACGAAAGACAAACACATTCAAACAAAGCTATTTGAATCTAATAAAAGTCAAATGCATTCAATAAAGCTATTTGAATCAAATGAAAGTCAAACACATTCAAACAAAGACTTTTTGAATCAAATGAAAGTCAAACACATACAAAAAAAGCTATTTTGAATCAAATGAAAGTCAAATGCATTCAACAATGCTAACAGAATCAAATGAAAGTCAAACACATTCTAACAAAGCTATTTGAATCAAATGATAATCAAATGCATTTTAGAAAGCTTATTGAATCAAATGAAAGTCAACCACATTCAATCAAAGCTAATTGAATCAAATAAAAGTTAAACACATTCAAACAATACTAATTGATTCAAATGAAGGTCTAACACATTCAAACAAAGCTATTTGAATGAAATGAAAGTTAAATGCATTTTACAAACCTAATTGAATCAAATGAAAGTAAAACACATTTAAACATTCCTAATTAAATCAAATGAAAGTCAATTGCATTCGAACAAAGCTAATTGAATCAAATAAATGTCAAACACATTCAAACAAAACGTTTTTTTATCAAATGAAAGTCAAATGCCTTCAAGAATGCTAATTAAATCAAATAAAAGTCAAATGCATTCAACAAAGCTAATTGAATCGAATGAATTCCAAACACATTCGAACAATGCTAATTGAATCAAATAAAAGTCAAATTCATTCAACAAAGCTAATTGAATCAAATGAAAGTCATACACATTCAAACAAATCTAATTTAATCAAAATGAAAGTCAAACACATTCAAAAAAAGCTTTCTTAATTAAATGAAAGTCAAATGCATTCAATAAAGCTAATTTAATCAAATGAAGCGTGGCCCTAAACCTAGAACCCGTTTAGATGCCAAAAATGCTCAGAATTGTTAAGAAAGGGCTGAGTCTGAGGTTAGTTGGCTTGATGATGAGGATGATCAAGATGATCATTGAAGACGAGTGTCTCCAGAGGATAAAGAGCGACATGCAGCTCAGTTCAATCAATGGTTGCAGGTAATACACCAAAACTCTCCTGTATCTTGCAGCGATTTTAATAGAACAGTAACCCGATCAAATGTTCAATCGGGCTCTCAAAACCCGATTGAACATTTACCTAATAAAAGGTGTGATGTTTCTTAGTTTTTGAACCATCACAACTTAGGTTTATTTGGGCTCATGGAGACTAAAGTCAAGGCAAAAAGGTTTGGAGCTGTGTTCAGTAGTTTTGAGTGATTGGTCTGTTATTGCAAATTATTCGATGAGTGATAAAGATAGAATTTGGATTATGTGGTTATCTAGTGTGTTTCAGGTGAATGTTTTAAGAATAGAAGAACAACTCATTCATGTGGATGTCAGGCATAGGGCTTCTGGTAGTGAGTTGTCAGTCACTATAGTGTATGGGTTGAATGATCCAAATGGAAGACTTGAATTATGAATGAATTGTCTGAGATAGCAAGAGGTTCACAGAAACCTTGGATTATTGAGGGTGACTATAATAACATCCCCAATCTTGAGGATAGGATCAGTTCTCCTTGCACTTTTGAGGAAGTCAAGGATTTTAGAGAGTGTTTGGGAAATAATGGTCTTTTTGATTTCAAGGTTGGGGGACTGTTTTATACTTGGAATAATAAACAAGAAGGGCATAAGAGAGTCTGTTCGAAAATTGAAAGAGTGCTAGTCAATAGTGAGTGGTTAAGAAGGTTTGATAAAGCTGTTGCAACGTTTCTCCCTGAAGGAATTATGGATTACAGCCCTTGCTGTATCAATATCTTCGGTGTGAATGAAAGGGCTGTAAAACCTTTCAAATTCTTCAATCATTGGACTTCTGCTCCTGGTTTCCTGTGTCTTGTTCAACATTGGGATACTGAGATAAGAGGCACATCTATGTTTAGAGTTGTTAAAAAAATTACAAGCTGTTAAAAAGGCCCTCAAGGAGGGAAATTTAAGTTCCCTTTCAACTGTAGAATCTACTGATCTTGAAGCATCCATCAATTTGATGAATATCTATAAGAAATTGAATTTGGATCCCTGTAATGAAGCTCTGATAAATGAGGAGAAACAGGGTAGAATTGTGTTCCAGAATGCTCATGCTGCTAAATACTCTTTTTTGAAACAGAAAGCCAAACTGCATTGGCTTAAGGAGGGAGATTTGAATTCTGCTTATTTTCATGCTTACATTCAGAAGAGAAGAGTCCAAATAGGATATGCATTGTTATCCATGAGAACCAGGTTGTTCAAGATCCTAACATCGTGGTTGATGCTTTTGTTGGGTATTATCAAAACCTTCTAGGTTCAAATAGTGTTCCAGGGAAATCAGCTCATAGTGCTGTAATTGAGGTAGGCAGGACTCTCTCTTCAGACCAGCAGCTTGATCTGTGTAAACCTTTACTGAAGATGATGTGAAGGCTGCTCTGTGGAGTATTGAGGATGACAAAGCTCCTGGGCCAGATGGTTTTTCAAGTATGTTTTATAAATCTTCCTAGGATATTGTAAAAGGAGATATTTGTGAAGCTGTGTTATCCTTTTTTTGTCATGGTTGTTTGCTTAAGCAAGTAAATAATACCCTCTTAACTATGGTGCCAAAAGTGGAAGATGATGTGTATGTGTCTCAATACAGGCCTATTGCATGCTGTAATGTTCTTTATAAGCTTATTTGTAAGATGTTGTGTTCAAGATTGAAGACAATTCTGCCTGGGTTAATATGTGAGAATCAGGGTTCTTTTGTTGAGGGTAGGTCTATTCTGGATAATATTCTGGTATGCCAGGACATGCTTAAAAAATTTTAATAATAAAAGGAAGGCCCCGAGATGTACTGTTAAAGTTGATTTGAGGAAGGCTCATGATTCTGTCCACTGGTCTTTCATTAGAGATATGATGGTTGCTCTGAATTTTCCCCTTCAATTTGTTGGGTGGGTGATGGAATGTATTTCTACTCCTTATTCTGTTATGATTAATGGAGGGCTTCATGGTTTTTTTAAAGGGAAGAGAGGCATTAGACAAGGAGATCCTATCTCTCCTCTGTTGTTTGTCTTAGTCATGGAATATTTATCTAGGCTCCTCAGGAAAGTGGGAAGTCTTAGAGATTATAAATTCCATCAGGGCTGCTAGCATTTGGGTTTGACCCATCTGGTTTTTGCTGATGATCTTATGTTGTTCTGTCATGGGGATAAGAAATCT
The DNA here is from genome assembly GCF_001683475.1 of Chenopodium quinoa. NCBI lineage: Eukaryota > Viridiplantae > Streptophyta > Magnoliopsida > Caryophyllales > Amaranthaceae > Chenopodium > Chenopodium quinoa. The sequence goes on along the minus strand of NW_018745054.1, from coordinate 70,311 downwards.
TTCTCTCTTCTTGTGAGAGCTCTCAGGACTTTTGAAAAGGTCTCTGGTGGCTAACTCAGATAAAACTGCTGTGTATTTTGGGAGTATGGAGAATGATAAGAAGGATAAGATTCTGGGTAATTCTAGGTTTATTTCTGGAGGTTTTCCTTTTAGATATCTTGGGATCCCTCTTAATGCCAAGTATATGAGAAGTTCTGATTTTGATAGTATCATTGATAAAATGTTGGCTAGGATTACATGTTGGTCTAGCAGGAACCTCTTTTATGCTGCCAGAGTCACCCTTATCAATTCAGTTCTCATGAGTCTACAGACATATTGGGCTCAATGTATTCTCCTGCCCAAGAGTGTCATTCACAGAATTACTCAATTATGTAGGGCTTTCCTGTGGGATGGTTCTGCTATTCTACGTGGGGCCCACCTATTTCTTGGGACTGGGTGTGCAAGCCTAAAACGTATGGTGGGATAGGGGTGAGAGATTGTAGTACTTGGAATAAAGCTGCTCTGGGGAAGTATGTGTGGAAAATTGCAAAGAAAGAGGATTCTCTTTGGGTGAAATGGGTTCACAGCATTTACTTGAAAGATCAAAACTGGTGGTCTTATAATCCAAAGAAGTATGATAGCTGGTTTTGGAGAAAGCTGTGTTCTATGAAAAATGAGCTTCAGAGTGGGTTTGAGACTGGAAACTGGCTTAGCAAAGACTACAAGATCTCAGATTGCTATACCTGGTTACAGGGGGTTCAAACTAAAGTTGTGTGGGATAAATGGGTGTGGAATAGTTTTAATACTCCAAAACACTCCTTTATAGCATGGTTAGTAGCTCAGAACAGACTCAAGACCAAAGTTAGATTAATCTCTTTTGGGTGCAGTCCTAATCCCGACTGTCTTCTTTGTGGAGCTGCCCCTGAGATCCATGACCACTTATTTTTTAACTGTATGTGTAGCGGACAGTGCATACAGACTATTCTAACATGGCTTGGTTTTTCTGAGAGGAAGTTCAGACTGGATGCTTCTTGGAAGCACTGGAACAGGAAGGGTACTGATTTGATTCACAAAAGAGCCTACCTGGCTGCTTATTCTGCCTGTGTTTATTGCTAGGAACCATGTTTTCTAGGAGAAAGCTGTGATCCTCCCTATGATCCTGTGTAAGACTATATTTTTAGAGGTGTTGAGCAGAATTCAGCAACTGATTGATAGCTCGTGGTCCCGAAATCAGTGTAAATGGCTACAGTTGTTAAAATGCAATATACCTGGGTGATGTCTCTTCTGGGTTTTGGTTCCTGTTTCTTGGGTTCAAGCTCATGATGGGCCTCCTGTCTGTGTTTAGTTTTCCTGAATTCTGTCCAGATGATGTCCCTGCTATCTCCTTTGTCCCTGATATTTCCTATTTTGTGTTTAGATGGATGGATTAGTGTTGTGTGTTGCTATGTTGAGTTTGAAGTTGCTGTGATCTTTTGTAGCTGGTTTCTTGGGATGCTAAATTTAAGCACTGAAGCTGTGTCTTTTGATCTGTGTTTGAAGTAATAGAGAGAGTTCAGCAGCTGGGTGTTATTTCGTGGTCCAGATTCCATTGTGTTTGGCTGCAGTAGCTGCATTCTGCATTGCCGGAGGCTGTTTTCTTCTCTGTTCAGGTCTGTGCTGCATTGGATGTTATAGTTCTTGTTTTGCAGGTTCTGTTTTACAGGTTGGGTGTCAGAACTGTGTTGTAGGCTGCTGTTTAGTCCTGCTAGTGTAAGGTTGCTGTTTTTGGTTCGTTATTTTTTAATAGGCTGTGTTTTGCTTATGTGTTAGCTGGTTTGTGTCTTTGTGTTCGTTTCTTGGGCTGTCTTTTGTCCTAGTCCTAGCGTGATGTACCCTTCCTAGAAGGTGCCTTATCGTTTGAGGCTAGGTAGGTGTTCCCTCTCGCTGTTATTGGCACCCTTCCTAGAAGGTGGATGGTGACAGTGTAGGGAGGTAGTGGTGTTTGTGTGCCTTCGGGCTTGTGTAGGTTTTGGAGTTTTTACAACTTCCCTTCTTTCTAAGTTGTTTTTCATTCATTCTTTAATAATAAAATTCCTTATTAACCAAAAGAAAAAAAAGTATCAAATGAAAGTCAAACTAATTAAAACAAAGCTAATTGAATCAAATGAAAGTAAAACACATTCAAATAAAGATTTTTTGAATCAAATGAAAATCAAATGCATTCAACAATGCTAACAGAATCAAATGAAAATTAAACACATTCAAATAAATCATTTTTAATCAAATGAAAATCAAATGTATTCAACAAAGCTAATTGAATCATATGAAAGTCAAACACATTCAAACAATGCTAATTGAATCAAATAAAAGTCAATGATATTCAAACAATGCTTTTTGAGTCAAATGAAAATCAAATGCATTCAACAAATCTAATTAAATCAAATGAAAGTCAAACACATTCTAACAAAGTTAATGGAATCAATGAAAGTCAAACACATTCAAACAAAGATTTTTTGAAACAAATGAATGTAAAATGCATTTAACAATGATAATAGAATCAAATGAAAGTCAAACACATTTAAACAGAGCTATTTGAATCTAATGAAAGTCAAATGCATTCAACAAAGCTAATTGAATCAAATGAATGTCAAATACATTCAAACAAAGCTATTTGAATAAAATGAAAGTCAAATGCATTGGAAAAAGCTAATTGAATCAAATTAAAGTCAAACACATTCACACAAAGCTAATTGAATTAATTGAAAACAAAAGTAATCAACAAAACAAATTGAATCAAATGTAAGTAAAACACATTCAAACAAACATTTTTTAATCACATGAAAGTCAATTGCATTCAACAAAGCGAATTAAATCAAATGAAATTCATACACATTCAACAAAGCTAATTGAATCAAATGAAAGTCAAAAACATTCAAACAAACCTTTATAAATCAAATGATTGTCAATTGCATTCAACAAAGCGAATTAAATCAAATGAAAGTAAAACACATTCAAATAGAGCTTTTTGAATCAAATGAAAACAAAAGCATTCAACAAAACAAATTGAATCAAATGAAAGTAAAACACATTCAAACAAACCTTATTGAATTGAATGAATGTCAAACACATTCAAACAAAGCTTTTTGAATCAAATGAAAGTCAAATGCATTCAACAAAGCTAATTGAATCAAATGAAAGTCAAACACATTCAAGCAAAGGAAATTGAATCAAATGAAAGTCAAACACATTCAAACAATGATTTTTTGAATCAAATGAAAGTCAAATGCATTCAACAATGATAATAGAATCAAATGAAAGTAAAAAACATTCAATTAAAGATATTTTAATCAAATGAAAGTCAAACACATTCAAACAAAGCTATTTAAATCAAATGAAAGTCAAATGCATTTAAGAAGGCTATTTGAATCAAATGAAAGTCATACACATTCAAACAAAACTAATTAAATCAAATGAAAGTCAAACACATTGAAACAAAGCTTTATGAATCAAATGAAAGTCAAATGCATTCAATAAAGCTAATTGAATCAAATGAAAGTTAAACTAATTAAAACAAAGCTAATTGAATCAAATGAAAGTCAAACACATTCAAACAAAGATTTTTTGAATCAAATGAAAATCAAATGCATTCAACAATGTTAATAGAATCAAATGAAAGTCAAACACATTCAAATAAAGCTTCTTAATCAAATGAAAATCAAATGTATTCAACAAAGCTAATTAAATCATATGAAAGTCAAACACATTCAAACAATGCTAATTGTATTAAATGAAAGTCAATCATATTTAAACAACGCTTTTTGAGTCAAATGAGAGTCAAATGCATTCAACAAACCTAAGTAAATTAAATGCAAGTCAAACACATTCTAACAAAGTTAATGGAATCAAATGAAAGTCAAACACATTCAAACAAAGATTTTTTGAAACAAATAAAAGTAAAATGCATTTAACAATGCTAATAGAATCAAATGAAAGTGAAGCACATTCAAACAAAGCTATTTGAATCAAATGAAAGTTAAATGCATTCTACAAATCTAATTGAATCAAATGAAAGTCAAACATATTCAAACAAAGCTATTTGAATCAAATGAAAGTAAAATGCATTCAACATAGCTAATTTTATCAAATGAAAGTCAAACACATTCAAACAAAGCTTTTTGAAACAAATGAAAGTCAAATGCATTCAATAAAGCTAATTGAATAAAATAAGTCAAACACATTCAAACAAAGGAAATTAAATCAAATGAAAATCAAACACATTCAAAAAGGGCTTTTGGAATCAAATGAATGTCAAATGATTTCAAAAAAGCTAATTGAATCAAATGAAAGTCAAACACATTCAAACAAAGCTAATTAAATCAAATAAAATTCAAACAAATTTAAACAAACCTTTTTGAATCAAATAAAAGTCAATTGTATTCAACAAAGTGAATTGAATCAAATGAAAGTCATACACATTCAAACAAAGCTAATTGAATAAAATGAAAGTCAAACACATTCAAACAGAGCTTTTTGAATCAAATGAAAATAAAAGCATTCCACAAAACATATTGAATCAAATGAAAGTCAAACATATTCAAACAAAGCTAATTGAATCGAATGAATGTCAAACACATTCAAACAAAGCTTTTTGAATCAAATGAAAGTCAAATGCATACAACAAATCTAATTGAATCAAATGAAAGTCAAACACATTCAATCAAAGGAAATTGAATCAATAGAGCATCAAACACATTCAAAAAGAGCTTTTGAAATTAAATGAAAGTCAAACACATACAAACAAACCTTTTTGAATCAAATGAAAGTCAATGGCATTTAAGAAACCGAATTGAATCAAATGAAAGTTATACACATTCAAAATAAGCTAATTGAATCAAATGAAAGTCAAACACATTCAAACAAAGCTATTTGAATCAAATGAAAGGTAAATGCATTCAACAAAGCTAATTGAATCAGGTAAAAGTCAAAGACATTCAAACAAAGCTAATTGAATTGAATGAAAGTCAAACACATACAAACAAAGCTATTTTGAATCAAATGAAAGTCAAATGCATTCAACAATGCTAACAGAATCAAATGAAAGTCAAACACATTCTAACAAATCAATTTGAATCAAACGATAATCAAATGCATTTTACAAAGCTTATTGAATCAAATGAAAGTCAAACACATTCAATCAAAGCTAATTGAATCAAATAAAAATTAAACACATTCAAACAATACAAATTGATTCAAATGAAAGTCAAACACATTCAAACAAAGCTATTTGAATCAAATGAAAGTCAAATGCACTCTACAAACCTAATTAAATCAAATGAAAGTGAAACACATTCAAACAAAGCTAATTGAATCAATTGAAAGTCAAACATATTCAAATAAACCTTTTTTAATCAAATTAATGTCAAATGCATTCAACAATGCTAATTGAATCAACTACAATTAAAACGCATTTAAACAAAGCTTTTTAAATCAGATAAAAGTTATAGATATTCAAACAATGCTTTTTGAATCAAATGAAAGTTAAATACATTCAACAAAGCTAATTGAATCAAACGAAAGTCAAACACATACAAACAAAGCTATTTTGAATCAAATGAAAGTCAAATGCATTCAACAATGCTAACAGAATCAAATGAAATTCAAACACATTCTAACAAATCAATTTGAATCAAACGATAATCAAATGCATTTTACAAAGCTTATTGAATCAAATGAAAGTCAAACACATTCAATCAAAGCTAATTGAATCAAATAAAAATTAAACACATTCAAACAATACAAATTGATTCAAATGAAAGTCAAACACATTCAAACAAAGCTATTTGAATCAAATGAAAGTCAAATGCACTCTACAAACCTAATTAAATCAAATGAAAGTGAAACACATTCAAACAAAGCTAATTGAATCAATTGAAAGTCAAACATATTCAAATAAACCTTTTTTAATCAAATTAATGTCAAATGCATTCAACAATGCTAATTGAATCAACTACAATTAAAACGCATTTAAACAAAGCTTTTTAAATCAGATAAAAGTTATAGATATTCAAACAATGCTTTTTGAATCAAATGAAAGTTAAATACATTCAACAAAGCTAATTGAATCAAACGAAAGACAAACACATTCAAACAAAGCTATTTGAATCTAATAAAAGTCAAATGCATTCAACAAAGCTATTTGAATCAAATGAAAGTCAAATACATTCAAGCAGAGCTATTGGAATCAAATGAATGTCAAAAGCTTTCAAAAAAGTTAATTGAATCAAATGAAAGTCAAACACATTCAAACAAAGCTAATTAAATCAAATAAAATTTAAACACATTCAAACAAACATCTTTGAATCAAATGAAAGTCAATTGCATTCAACAAAGCGAATTGAGTAAAATGAATGTCATACACATTCAAACAAAGCTAATTGAATAAAATGAAAGTCAAACACATTCAAACAGAGCTTTTTGAATCAAGTGAAAACAAAAGCATTCAACAAAAAAAATTGAATCAAATGAAAGTTAAACACATTCAAACAAAGCTAATTGACTCAAATGAAAGTCTAACACATTTAAACAAAGCTAATTGAATCAAATGAAAGTGAAATGCATTCTACAAAGCGAATTGATTCAAATAAAAGTCCAACAGATTCAACCAAAACTATTTGAATAAAATGAAAGTCAATGCATTGAACAAAGCTAATTAAATCAAATGACAGTCAAACACATTCAAACAAAGCTATTTGAGTCTAAAGTTAAATGCATTCAATAAAACAAATTGAATCAAATAAAAGTCAAACACATTCAAAAAAAGCTAATTGAATCGAATGAATGTCAAACACATTCAAACAAAGCTTTTGAATCAAACGAAAGTCAAATGCATTTAACAAATCTAGTTGAATCAAATGAAAGTCAAACACATTCAAACAAAGCTATTTAAAAAAAATTAAAGTCAAATGCATTGAACAAAGCTAATTGAATCAAACGAAAGTCCAACACATTCGAACAGAGCTTTTTGAATCAAAAGAAAACAAAAGCATTCAACAAAACAAATTGAATCAAATGAAAGTAAAACACATTCAAACAAACCTTATTGAATTGAATGAATGTCAAACTTATTCAAACAAAGCTTTTTGAATCAAATGAAAGTCAAATGCATTCAACAAAGCTAATTAAATCAAATGAAAGTCAAACACATTCAAGCAAAGGAAATTGAATCAAATGAAAGTCAAACACATTCAAACAATGATTTTTTGAATCAAATGAAAGTCAAATGCATTCAACAATGATAATAGAATCAAATGAAAGTAAAAAACATTCAATTAAAGATATTTTAATCAAATGAAAGTCAAACACATTCAAACAAAGCTATATAAATCAAATGAAAGTCAAATGCATATAAGAAGGCTATTTGAATCAAATGAAAGTCATACACATTCAAACAAAACTAATTAAATCAAATGAAAGTCAAACACATTGAAACAAAGCTTTATGAATCAAATGAAAGTCAAATGCATTCAATAAAGCTAATTGAATCAAATGAAAGTTAAACTAATTAAAACAAAGCTAATTGAATCAAATGAAAGTCAAACACATTCAAACAAAGATTTTTTGAATCAAATGAAAATCAAATGCATTCAACAATGTTAATAGAATCAAATGAAAGTCAAACACATTCAAATAAAGCTTCTTAATCAAATGAAAATCAAATGTATTCAACAAAGCTAATTAAATCATATGAAAGTCAAACACATTCAAACAATGCTAATTGTATCAAATGAAAGTCAATCATATTTAAACAACGCTTTTTGAGTCAAATGAGAGTCAAATGCATTCAACAAACCTAAGTAAATTAAATGCAAGTCAAACACATTCTAACAAAGTTAATGGAATCAAATGAAAGTCAAACACATTCAAACAAAGATTTTTTGAAACAAATAAAAGTAAAATGCATTTAACAATGCTAATAGAATCAAATGAAAGTGAAGCACATTCAAACAAAGCTATTTGAATCAAATGAAAGTTAAATGCATTCTACAAATCTAATTGATTCAAATGAAAGTCAAACATATTCAAACAAAGCTATTTGAATCAAATGAAAGTAAAATGCATTCAACATAGCTAATTGAATCAAATGAAAGTCAAACACATTCAAACAAAGCTTTTTGAAACAAATGAAAGTCAAATGCATTCAATAAAGCTAATTGAATAAAATAAGTCAAACACATTCAAACAAAGGAAATTAAATCAAATGAAAATCAAACACATTCAAAAAGAGCTTTTGGAATCAAATGAATGTCAAATGATTTCAAAAAAGCTAATTGAATCAAATGAAAGTCAAACACATTCAAACAAAGCTAATTAAATCAAATAAAATTCAAACAAATTTAAACAAACCTTTTTGAATCAAATAAAAGTCAATTGCATTCAACAAAGCGAATTAAATCAAATAAAAGTCATACACATTCAAACAAAGCTAATTGAATAAAATGAAAGTCAAACACATTCAAACAGAGCTTTTTGAATCAAATGAAAATAAAAGCATTCCACAAAACAAATTGAATCAAATGAAAGTCAAACATATTCAAACAAAGCTAATTGAATCGAATGAATGTCAAACACATTCAAACAAAGCTTTTTGAATCAAATGAAAGTCAAATGCATACAACAAATCTAATTGAATCAAATGAAAGTCAAACACATTCAATCAAAGGAAATTGAATCAATAGAGCATCAAACACATTCAAAAAGAGCTTTTGAAATTAAATGAAAGTCAAACACATACAAACAAACCTTTTTGAATCAAATGAAAGTCAATGGCATTTAAGAAACCGAATTGAATCAAATGAAAGTTATACACATTCAAAATAAGCTAATTGAATCAAATGAAAGTCAAACACATTCAAACAAATCTATTTGAATCAAATGAAAGGTAAATGCATTCAACAAAGCTAATTGAATCAGGTAAAAGTCAAAGACATTCAAACAAAGCTAATTGAATTGAATGAAAGTCAAACACATACAAACAAAGCTATTTTGAATCAAATGAAAGTCAAATGCATTTAACAATGCTAACAGAATCAAATGAAAGTCAAACACATTCTAACAAATCAATTTGAATCAAACGATAATCAAATGCATTTTACAAAGCTTATTGAATCAAATGAAAGTCAAACACATTCAATCAAAGCTAATTGAATCAAATAAAAATTAAACACATTCAAACAATACAAATTGATTCAAATGAAAGTCAAACACATTCAAACAAAGCTATTTGAATCAAATGAAAGTCAAATGCACTCTACAAACCTAATTAAATCAAATGAAAGTGAAACACATTCAAACAAAGCTAATTGAATCAATTGAAAGTCAAACATATTCAAATAAACCTTTTTTAATCAAATTAATGTCAAATGCATTCAACAATGCTAATTGAATCAACTACAATTAAAACGCATTTAAACAAAGCTTTTTAAATCAGATAAAAGTTATAGATATTCAAACAATGCTTTTTGAATCAAATGAAAGTTAAATACATTCAACAAAGCTAATTGAATCAAACGAAAGTCAAACACATACAAACAAAGCTATTTTGAATCAAATGAAAGTCAAATGCATTCAACAATGCTAACAGAATCAAATGAAAGTCAAACACATTCTAACAAATCAATTTGAATCAAACGATAATCAAATGCATTTTACAAAGCTTATTGAATCAAATGAAAGTCAAACACATTCAATCAAAGCTAATTGAATCAAATAAAAATTAAACACATTCAAACAATACAAATTGATTCAAATGAAAGTCAAACACATTCAAACAAAGCTATTTGAATCAAATGAAAGTCAAATGCACTCTACAAACCTAATTAAATCAAATGAAAGTGAAACACATTCAGACAAAGCTAATTGAATCAATTGAAAGTCAAACATATTCAAATAAACCTTTTTTAATCAAATTAATGTCAAATGCATTCAACAATGCTAATTGAATCAACTACAATTAAAACGCATTTAAACAAAGCTTTTTAAATCAGATAAAAGTTATAGATATTCAAACAATGCTTTTTGAATCAAATGAAAGTTAAATACATTCAACAAAGCTAATTGAATCAAACGAAAGACAAACACATTCAAACAAAGCTATTTGAATCTAATAAAAGTCAAATGCATTCAACAAAGCTATTTGAATCAAATGAAAGTCAAATACATTCAAGCAGAGCTATTGGAATCAAATGAATGTCAAAAGCTTTCAAAAAAGTTAATTGAATCAAATGAAAGTCAAACACATTCAAACAAAGCTAATTAAATCAAATAAAATTTAAACACATTCAAACAAACATCTTTGAATCAAATGAAAGTCAATTGCATTCAACAAAGCGAATTGAGTAAAATGAATGTCATACACATTCAAACAAAGCTAATTGAATAAAATGAAAGTCAAACACATTCAAACAGAGCTTTTTGAATCAAGTGAAAACAAAAGCATTCAACAAAAAAAATTGAATCAAATGAAAGTTAAACACATTCAAACAAAGCTAATTGACTCAAATGAAAGTCTAACACATTTAAACAAAGCTAATTGAATCAAATGAAAGTGAAATGCATTGTACAAAGCGAATTGATTCAAATAAAAGTCCAACAGATTCAACCAAAACTATTTGAATAAAATGAAAGTCAATGCATTGAACAAAGCTAATTAAATCAAATGACAGTCAAACACATTCAAACAAAGCTATTTGAGTCTAAAGTTAAATGCATTCAATAAAACAAATTGAATCAAATAAAAGTCAAACACATTCAAAAAAAGCTAATTGAATCGAATGAATGTCAAACACATTCAAACAAAGCTTTTGAATCAAACGAAAGTCAAATGCATTTAACAAATCTAGTTGAATCAAATGAAAGTCAAACACATTCAAACAAAGCTATTTAAAAAAATTAAAGTCAAATGCATTGAACAAAGCTAATTGAATCAAACGAAAGTCCAACACATTCGAACAGAGCTTTTTGAATCAAAAGAAAACAAAAGCATTCAACAAAACAAATTGAATCAAATGAAAGTAAAACACATTCAAACAAACCTTATTGAATTGAATGAATGTCAAACACATTCAAACAAAGCTTTTTGAATCAAATGAAAGTCAAATGCATTCAACAAAGCTAATTGAATCAAATGAAAGTCAAACACATTCAAGCAAAGGAAATTGAATCAAATGAAAGTCAAACACATTCAAACAATGATTTTTTGAATCAAATAAAAGTCAAATGCATTCAACAATGATAATAGAATCAAATAAAAGTAAAAAAACATTCAATTAAAGATATTTTAATCAAATGAAAGTCAAACACATTCAAACAAAGCTATATAAATCAAATGAAAGTCAAATGCATATAAGAAGGCTATTTGAATCAAATGAAAGTCATACACATTCAAACAAAACTAATTAAATCAAATGAAAGTCAAACACATTGAAACAAAGCTTTATGAATCAAATGAAAGTCAAGTGCATTCAATAAAGCTAATTGAATCAAATGAAAGTTAAACTAATTAAAACAAAGCTAATTGAATCAAATGAAAGTCAAACACATTCAAACAAAGATTTTTTGAATCAAATGAAAATAAAATGCATTCAACAATGTTAATAGAATCAAATGAAAGTCAAACACATTCAAATAAAGCTTCTTAATCAAATGAAAATCAAATGTATTCAACAAAGCTAATTAAATCATATGAAAGTCAATCACATTCAAACAATGCTAATTGTATCAAATGAAAGTCAATCATATTTAAACAACGCTTTTTGAGTCAAATGAAAGTCAAATGCATTCAACAAACCTAAGTAAATTAAATGCAAGTCAAACACATTCTAACAAAGTTAATGGAATCAAATGAAAGTCAAACACATTCAAACAAAGATTTTTTGAAACAAATAAAAGTAAAATGCATTTAACAATGCTAATAGAATCAAATGAAAGTGAAGCACATTCAAACAAAGCTATTTGAATCAAATGAAAGTTAAATGCATTCTACAAATCTAATTGAATCAAATGAAAGTCAAACATATTCAAACAAAGCTATTTGAATCAAATGAAAGTAAAATGCATTCAACATAGCTAATTTTATCAAATGAAAGTCAAACACATTCAAACAAAGCTTTTTGAAACAAATGAAAGTCAAATGCATTCAATAAAGCTAATTGAATAAAATAAGTCAAACACATTCAAACAAAGGAAATTAAATCAAATGAAAATCAAACACATTCAAAAAGGGCTTTTGGAATCAAATGAATGTCAAATGATTTCAAAAAAGCTAATTGAATCAAATGAAAGTCAAACACATTCAAACAAAGCTAATTAAATCAAATAAAATTCAAACAAATTTAAACAAACCTTTTTGAATCAAATAAAAGTCAATTGTATTCAACAAAGTGAATTGAATCAAATGAAAGTCATACACATTCAAACAAAGCTAATTGAATAAAATGAAAGTCAAACACATTCAAACAGAGCTTTTTGAATCAAATGAAAATAAAAGCATTCCACAAAACAAATTGAATCAAATGAAAGTCAAACATATTCAAACAAAGCTAATTGAATCGAATGAATGTCAAACACATTCAAACAAAGCTTTTTGAATCAAATGAAAGTCAAATGCATACAACAAATCTAATTGAATCAAATGAAAGTCAAACACATTCAATCAAAGGAAATTGAATCAATAGAGCATCAAACACATTCAAAAAGAGCTTTTGAAATTAAATGAAAGTCAAACACATACAAACAAACCTTTTTGAATCAAATGAAAGTCAATGGCATTTAAGAAACCGAATTGAATCAAATGAAAGTTATACACATTCAAAATAAGCTAATTGAATCAAATGAAAGTCAAACACATTCAAACAAATCTATTTGAATCAAATGAAAGGTAAATGCATTCAACAAAGCTAATTGAATCAGGTAAAAGTCAAAGACATTCAAACAAAGCTAATTGAATTGAATGAAAGTCAAACACATACAAACAAAGCTATTTTGAATCAAATGAAAGTCAAATGCATTTAACAATGCTAACAGAATCAAATGAAAGTCAAACACATTCTAACAAATCAATTTGAATCAAACGATAATCAAATGCATTTTACAAAGCTTATTGAATCAAATGAAAGTCAAACACATTCAATCAAAGCTAATTGAATCAAATAAAAATTAAACACATTCAAACAATACAAATTGATTCAAATGAAAGTCAAACACATTCAAACAAAGCTATTTGAATCAAATGAAAGTCAAATGCACTCTACAAACCTAATTAAATCAAATGAAAGTGAAACACATTCAAACAAAGCTAATTGAATCAATTGAAAGTCAAACATATTCAAATAAACCTTTTTTAATCAAATTAATGTCAAATGCATTCAACAATGCTAATTGAATCAACTACAATTAAAACGCATTTAAACAAAGCTTTTTAAATCAGATAAAAGTTATAGATATTCAAACAATGCTTTTTGAATCAAATGAAAGTTAAATACATTCAACAAAGCTAATTGAATCAAACGAAAGACAAACACATTCAAACAAAGCTATTTGAATCTAATAAAAGTCAAATGCATTCAACAAAGCTATTTGAATCAAATAAAAGTCAAATACATTCAAGCAGAGCTTTTGGAATCAAATGAATGTCAAAAGCTTTCAAAAAAGCTAATTGAATCAAATGAAAGTCAAACACATTCAAACAAAGCTAATTAAATCAAATAAAATTCAAACACATTCAAACAAACATTTTTGAATCAAATGAAAGTCAATTGCATTCAACAAAGCGAATCGAGTCAAATGAATGTCATACACATTCAAACAAAGCTAATTGAATAAAATGAAAGTCAAACACATTCAAACAGAGCTTTTTGAATCAAGTGAAAACAAAAGCATTCAACAAAAAAAATTGAATCAAATGAAAGTTAAACACATTCAAACAAAGCTAATTGACTCAAATGAAAGTCTAACACATTTAAACAAAGCTAATTGAATCAAATGAAAGTGAAATGCATTCTACAAAGCGAATTGATTCAAATAAAAGTCCAACACATTCAACCAAAACTATTTGAATAAAATGAAAGTCAATGCATTGAACAAAGCTAATTAAATCAAATGACAGTCAAACACATTCAAACAAAGCTATTTGAATCTAATGTTAAATGCATTCAATAAAACAAATTGAATCAAATAAAAGTCAAACACATTCAAACAAAGCTAATTGAATCGAATGAATGTCAAACACATTCAAACAAAGCTTTTGAATCAAACGAAAGTCAAATGCATTCAACAAATCTAGTTGAATCAAATGAAAGTCAAACACATTCAAACAAAGCTATTTGAAAAAATTAAAGTCAAATGCATTGAACAAAGCTAATTGAATCAAACGAAAGTCCAACACATTCGAACAAAGCTAATTGAATCAAATGAAAGTCAAACACATTCTAACATTGCGAAATAAATTAAATGAAAGTCAAACACATTTAAACAGAGCTTTTTAAATCAAAGGAAAACAAAAGCATTCAACAAAACAACTTGAATCAAATGAAAGTCAAACACATTTAAACAAAGCTAATTGAATCGAATGAATGTCAAACACATTCAAACAAAGCTTTTTGAATCAAATGAAAGTCAAATGCATTCAACAAAGCTAGTTGAATCAAACGAAAGTCAAACCCATTCAAAAACAGCTTTTGAAATCAAATAAAGTCAAATGCTTTCAAAAAATCAAATTGAATCAAATTAAAGTCATACACATTCAACAAAGCTAATTGAATCAAATGAAAGTCTAACACATTCAAACAAAGGAAATTGAATCAAATGAAAGTCAACCACATTCTAAAAGAGCTTTTGGAATCAAATGAAAGTCAAATGCTTTTCGAAAATCTAATTGAATTAAATGAAAGTCATACACATTTAAACAAAGCTAATTAAATCAAATAAAATTCAAACACATTCAAATAAACCCTTTTGAATCAGATGAAAGTCAATTGCATTCAACAAAGCGAATTGAATCAAATAAAAGTCATACACATTCAAACAAAGCTAATTGAATAAAATGAAAGTCAAACACATTCAAACAGAGCTTTTTGAATCAATTGAAAACAAAAGTATTTAACAAAACAAATTGAATCAAATGAAAGTTAAACACATTCAAACAAAGCTAATTGAATCGAATGAATGTCAAACACGTTCAAACAAAGCTTTTTGAATCAAATGAAAGACAAATGCATTGAACAAAGCTAATTGAATCTAATGAAAGTCAAACACATTTAAACAAAGGAAATTTTATCAAATGAAAGTCAAACATATTTAAAAAGAGCTTTTGGAATCCAATGAATGTCAAGTGCTTTCAAAAAAGCTAATTGAATCAAATGTAAGTCATACACATTCAAACAAAGCTAATTAAATCAAATAAAGTTCAAACATATTCGAACATACCTTTTTGAATCAAATGAAAGTCATTTGCATTTAACAAAGCGAATTGAATCAAATGAAAGTCATACACATTCAAAATAAGCTAATTGAATCAAATGAAAGTCAAACACATTCAAACAAAGCTATTTGAATCAAATTAATTTTAAATGCATTCAACAAAGCTAATTGAATCAGATAAAAGTCAAACACATTCAAACAATACTAATTGATTCAAATGAAAGTCAAATGCATTCTACAAAGCTAATTGATTCAAATCAAAGTCAAACACATTCAAACAAAGATATTAGAATTAAATGAAAGTCAAATCCATTCAACAAAGCTAATTGAATCAAATGAAAGTCAAATGCATTCAACAAAGCTAATTGAATTGAATAAAAGTCAAACACATTCAAGCAATTCTAATTGAATCAAATAAAAGTCAAATGCATTCAACAAAGCTAATTGAATCAAATGAAAGTCAAATAAATTCAATCAAAGCTATTTAAATCAAATGAAAGTCAAACACATTCAAACAATGTTAATTGAATCAAATGAAAGTCAAACACATTCAAATAAAGTATTATGAATCAAATGAAAATCAAATGCATTCAATAAAGCTAATTGAATCAAATGAATGTTAAACACATTTAAACAAAGCTAATTGAATCAAATGAAAGTCAAACACATTCAAAAGAAGATTATTTGAGTCAAATGAAAGTCAAAAGCATTATACAAAGCTAATTGAGTAAAATGAAAGTGAAACACACTCAAACAAAATCAATATAATTAAATGAAAGTCAAACACATTCAAACAACCCTTTTTGAATCAAATGAAAGTCAAACACATTCAAACAACTCTTTTTGAATCAAATGAAAGTCAAATGCATTCAACAAACCTATTTGAATCATATGAAAGTCTAACACATTCAAACAAAGCTAAAGTCAAACACATTCAAACAAAGATTTTTTGAATCAAATGAAAGTCAAATGCATTCAATAATGTTAATAAAATCAACTGAATGTCAAAAACATTAAATTAAAGCTATCTGTATCAAATGAAAGTCAAATGAATTCTACAAACCTAATTGAAACTAATAAATGTCAAACACATTCAAACAAAGCTATTTGAATACAATAAAAGTTAAATGCATTCAACAAAGCTAATTGAATCAAATAAAAGTCAAACACATTCAAACAAAGCTAATTGAATCAAATGAAAGTCAAACACATTCAAACAATGCTTTTTGAGTCAAATGAAAGTCAAATGCATTTAGTAATGCTAACAGAATCAAATGAAAGTCAACCACATTCAATCAAAGCTAATTGAATGAAATAAAAGTTAAACACATTCAAACAATACTAATTGATTCAAATGAAAGTCAAACACATTCAAACAAAGCTATTTGAATCAAATGCAAGTCAAATGCATTCTACAAACCTAATTAAATCATATGAAAGTAAAAACATTTAAACATTCCTAATTAAATCAAATGAAAGTCAAACACATTCAAACAAAACTATTGGAATCAAATTAAAGTCAATTGCATTCGAACAAAGGTAATTGAATTAAATAAAAGTCAAACACATTCAAACAAAGCGTTTTTCGATCAAATGAAAGTCAAATGCATTCAACAATGCTAATTGAATCAAATGAATGTCAAATGCATTCAACAAAGCTAATTGAATCAAATGAAAGTCAAATTAATTCAAACAAAGCTATTTGAATCAATTGAAATTCAGACACATAAAAAAAAATATTCAAACAATGCTAACTAGAATCAAATAAAATTTAATGCATTCAACAAAGCTAATTAAATCAAATAAAAGTCAATTACATTCAAACAAAACTAATTGAATAAAATGAAAGTTAAACACAATCAAATGTAGCTCTTTGAATCAAATGAAAGTCAAATGCATTCCACAAATTAAATTGAATAAAATGAAAGTCAAACACATTCAAACAATGTTAATTGAATCTAATGAGAGTCAAACACATTCAAACAATGCTTTATGAAACAAATGAAAGTCAAATGCATTCTAACAAAGCTAATTGAATAAAATGAAAGTCAAACACATTCAAAAGTAGAGTATTTGAGTTGAATGAAATTTAAAAGCATTGTACAAAGCTAATTGAGTAAAATGAAAGTCAAACACACTAAAAAAAAACTAATAGAATTAAATGAAAGTCAAACACATTCAGACAAAGCTATTTGAATCAAATGAAAGTCCAATGCATTCCACAAAGCTAATTGAATCAAATGAAAATCAAACACATTCAAACAACTCTTTTTGAATCAAATGAAAGTCAAATGCATTCAACAAACCAATTTGAATCATATTATTCAAACACATTCAAACAAAGCTAATTGAATCAAATGAAAGTCAAACACATTCAAACAAAGATTTTTTGAATCAAATGAAAGTCAAATGAATGCAACAATGATAATAGAATCAAATGAAATCAAACACATTCAAAAAGAGCTTTTTTAATCAAATGAATGTCAAGTGTTTTCAAAAAAGCTAATTGAATCAAAATAAAATCTTACACATTCAAACAAAGATAAATAAATCAAATCAAATTCAAACACATTCAAACAAACCTTTTTGAATCAAATGAAAGTCAATTGCATTCAACAAAGCGAATTGAATCAAATGAAAGACATACACATTCAAAATAAGCTAATTGAATCAAATGAAAGTCAAACCCATTCAACAAAGCTATTTGAGTCAAATGAAAGTTAAATGAATTCAACAAAGCTAATTGAATCAGATAAAATTCAAACACATTCCAACAAAGCTAATTGAATCAATTGAAAGTCAAACATATTTAAATTAACCTTTTTGAATCAAATTAAAGTTAAATGCATTCAACAATGCTGATTGAATCAACTACAATTAAAACGCATCTAAGCAAAGCTTTTTAAATCACATAAAAGTCATAGATATCCAAACAATGCTTTTTGAATCAAATGAAAGTAAACTGCATTCAACAAAGCTAATTGAATCAAACGAAAGACAAACACATTAAAACAAAACTATTTGAATAAAATAAAAGTCAAATGCATTCAACAAAGGTAATTGAATCAAATGAAAGTCAAACACATTCAAACAAAGCTAATTGAATCAAATGAAAGTCAAACACATACAAATAAAGCTATTTTGAATCAAATGAAAGTCAAATGCATTCAACAATGCTAACAGAATCAAATGAAAGTCAAACACATTACAACAAAGCTATTTGAATCAAATGACAATAAAATGCAATTTACAAAGCTTATTGAATCAAATGAAAGTCAACCACATTCAATCAAAGCTAATTAAACCAAATAAAAGTTAAACACATTCAAACAATACTAATTGATTCAAATGAAAGTCAAACACATTCAAACAAAGCTAATTGAATCAATAAAAGTCAAATGCATTCAACAAAGCTATTTGAATAAAATGAAAGTCAAACACATTCAAAAAAAGCTAATTAAATCAAATGAAAGTCAAACACATTCGAACAAAGCTAATTGAATCAAATGAAAGTCAAATGCATTCTACAAAGCTAATTGATTCAAATAAAAGTCAAACAAATTCAAACAAAGATAATTAAATCAAATAAAAGTCAAAGACATTCAAACAAAGCTATTTGAATCAAATGAAAGTCAAATCCATTCAACAAAGCTAATTGAATCAAATGAAAGTCAAATGCATTCAACAAAGCTAACTGAATCGAATGAAAGTGTCGGGGTTGGGTACTATTATTGATAAAACTGCTTTGTACTTTTGTAGTATGAGTGAGGATGTGCAGAACGAGATCCTGGGTGACTTAGGGTTTATTGCTTCCTTTCAGATATCTTGGAATACCTCTTAATGCCAAGTATATGAGATTTTCGGACTTTGATAGTATTGTTGATCGAATGTTGGCTAAAATTACCTACTGGGCTAGCAGGAACCTCTCTTATAATGCTAGGGCAACTCTCATCAACTCGGTTCTGATTAGTTTGCACACATATTGGGCTCAATGCATATTGCTTCCTAAGGGAGTTATTCATAGGATTACTCAACTTTGCAGGGCTTTTCTATGGAGTGGCTCGGCTGTTATTGGTGCCCCCCCCCCCATTGCTTGGGATTGGGTTTGCAAAGATAAGAAATTTGGTGGGCTAGGTGTGAGAAATTGTGGCATATGGAACAAAGCCGCTTTGGGTAAGTATGTCTGGAAAAATTACAAAGAAGGAGGAGTCCCTTTGGGTTAGGTGGGTTCATGGTGTTTACTTAAAGGGTCAAAACTGGTGGGAGTATATTCCCAAGAAATGTGATGGGTGGGCTTGGAGAAGGCTTTGTACTGTGAGAAATGAGATCCAATAGGGCTTTGTCTCTAGGAATTGGATGGGGAAGCAATATCAAATTAAGGATTGCTATGAGTGGCTGCAAGGTACTCAAAATAAGGTCGATTGGTGTAAATGGGTGTGGAATAGGTACAATATTCCAAAACACTCATTTACCTCTTGGTTGGCTGCTCAAGGAAGATTGAAGACAAAAGATAGACTTTCCGGGTTTGGCTGTCAGATTGATGCTGAGTGTCTTCTGTGTGGGACTGCAAATGAATCCCATAACCACCTGTTCTTTGACTGCTGGTACAGTAGGTAGTGTATCAAGGGTCTGGCTTCTTGGCTGGGTATAAACGAGATAAATTTTAGCTTATCAGGGTCTTGGAAGCACTAGAGTACACAAAGCTTGGATCAGATTCAGAAGAGAGCTCATTTGGCTGGTTTTACAGCATGTGTTTATCATGTTTGGCTTGCAAGAAATCACGCTTATTGGAATAAGGCTGTTATTCTCCCTCAGAAACTGTGTAGGTCAGCTTGTTTAGAGATGCTGGGCAGATTGCAGCAGCTTATTGATGGATCTTGGGCTAGGAAACACTGTAAATGGATCTAGTGTCTCAAATGCAGACTGCCATGAATGCTGTCTTGGGTTATGTGTTGTTGTTGCCATCAGGGTCTTGCTGCTGTTATTGCATAGGTTATTGACTCAACTTCCCTGTGCTTATAGGTTCTGGCTTCCTGTGCACCTTGGCTGCTTGTTCAGGCAATTTATGTGCTGGTTTTGAATGGTTCCTTCTGGTTTTTAAGGCTGTTGTGTTGTCTGTTAGTCTGCTTCTACTGGAGTTTGTCAGAGTGAATGCTGTCTGTCAGTGTGGCTGTGTGCTCTGGTGTAGGCTGTGATCAATTGCTGAAGCCCTGTGCAGCTGTGATCTTCTGTGTGCATTGAGTTGCTGGGTGCTTTGTGTTTGGGCTGCTGAGGGCTTGTGTTGCTATTGTTTGTAGTGTTGTGCCTCTGAATTTTGGGGATGGTCTTGTATTTTGTTTTGCCTTAGATGTTCTGGTCTGAGTTGCTTGTTAGGGCTGCAGGCTCAGTTTTTTTGGTAAGAATAGCTGCTGGTTCTGGTCAAGGGTGTTGCTATAGTCTGCTGGTCATGGTGCTTTCTCTAGCTCAGTTTGAGTTCCTGGTTGCGTTCCATGCCACTACTCCTTAATTATGTTTTCTATTTTCATGTAGTAGTTTGCTTTTGTTCCCGAGGTTTGTAGCCTGTTTCCTTTTATGTGCTAGCCCGGTTTCGGAGTACCCTTCCTAGAAGGTGCCTCCTTTCTGAGGCTAGTTAGTTTCCCCCCTGCTGTTTTTAGCACCCTTCCTAGAAGGTGGCTCTTTACAGTTTCGGGAGGTTTTTGTTTTTGATGTTTGGGCGACCTTCGAGCTCTGTGTAGTTTGTAGTATACAACTTGAAGCTTGAAAGTTGTATTCTTTTATTCTTTGGAAATAAAATCCTTCTTATTTTCCCAAAAAAAAAAATAAAAAAAAAAAAGAATCGAATGAAAGTCAAACACATTCAAACAATGCTAATTGAATCAAATAAAAGTCAAATGCATTCAACAAAGCAAATTGAATCAAATGAAAGTCAAATAAATTCGAACAATGTTATTTGAATCAAATGAAAGTCAAATGCATTCAATAAAGCTAATTGAATCAAATGAAAGTCAAACACATTCGAACACTGCTAATTGAATAAAATGAAAGTCAAACACATTCAAACACAGCTAGTTGAATCAAATGATAATCAAATACATTCAAACAAAACTAATTGAATCAGATGAAAGTAAAAAACATTTGAACAAAGCTTTTTAAATCAAATGAAATTAAAATGCGATCAACAAAGCTGATTGAATTAAATGATAGTCGAACATATTCAAACACAACTAATTGAATCAAATGAAAGCCTAACACATTCAAACAAAGCTAATTGTATCAAATGAAAGTTAAACACATTCAAACACAGCTAATTGAATCAAATGAAAGTTAAACACATTCAAACAAAGCTTTTTGAATCAAATGAAAGTGAAATGCATTCCACAAAGCTAATTGAGTATAATTAAAGTCAAACACATTCAAACAAAGCTAATTAAACCAAATGAAAGTCAAACACATTCAAACAAAGTTTTTTGAATCAAATGAAAGTTAAATGCATTCAACAAAGCTAATGAATCAAAATAAAGTCATACACATTCAAACAAAAGCTTTTTAAATCAAATGAAAACAAAAGCATTTAACAAAACAAATTGAATCAAATGAAAGTCAAACACATTAAAACATTGAATCAAATCAATGTCAAACACATTCAAACAAAGCTTTTTGAATCAAATGAAAGTTAAATGCATTCAACAAAGCTAATTGAATCAAATGAAAGTCAAACACATTGAAACAAAGGAAATTGAATCAAATGAAAGTCAAACACATTCAAAAAGAGCTTTTGGAATCAAATAAATGTCAAGTGCTTTCAAAAAAGCTAATTGAATCAAAATATAGTCATACACATTCAAACAAAGCTAATTAAATCAAATAAAATTCAAACACATTCAAACAAACCTTTTTGAATCAAATAAAAGTCAATTGCATTCAACAAAGCGACTTGAATCAAATGAAAGTCATACACATTCAAACAAAGCTATTTGAATCAAATGAAAGTCAAATCCATTCAACAAAGCTAATTGATTCAAATGAAAGTCAAATGCATTCAACAAAACTAATTGAATCAAATGAAAGTCAAACACATTCAAACAATGCTAATTGAATTAAATAAAAGTCAAATGTATTCAACAAAGCTAATTGAATCAAATGAAAATCAAAAAATTTCAAACAAAGCTATTTGAATCAAATGAAAGTCAATCACATATCATAAAAAACTTATTCGATTAATGCTAATTGAATCAAATGAAAGTTAAATGCATTCAACAATGCTAATTGAATCAAATGAAAGTGAAACACATTCGACTAAAGCTAATTGAATCAAATGAAAGTCAAACACATTCAAACATTGCTAATTAAATCGAATGAAAGTTAAACACATTCAAACAGAGCTTTTTGAATCAAATGAAAACAAAAGCATTCAACAAAACAAATTTAATCAAATGAAAGTCAAACACATTCAAACAAAGCTAATTGAATCGAATGAATGTAAAAGACATTCAAACAAAGCTTTTTGAATAATATGAAAGTCAAATGCATTCAACAAAGCTAATTGAATCAAATGAAAGTCAAACACATTCAAACATTGGAAATTTAATCAAATGAAAGTCAACAACATTTTAAAAGAGCTTCTGGAATCAAATAAAAATCAAATGCTTTCGAAAAATCTAAATGAATTAAATGAAAGTCCTACACATTTAAACAAAGCTAATTAAATCAAATAAAATTCAAACACATTCAAACAAACCGTTTTGAATCAAATGAAAGTCAATTACATTCAACAAAGCGAATTGAATCAAATAAAAGTCATACACATTCAAATAAAGCTAATTGAATAAAATGAGAGTCAAACACATTCAAATAGAGCTTTTTGAATCAAATGAAAGCAAAAGCATTCCACAAACAAATTGAATCAAATGAAAGTCAAACACATTCAAACAAAGCTAATTGAATCGAATGAATGTTAAAGAGATTCAAACAAAGCTTTTTGAATAAAAGACAGTCAAATGCATTCTACAAAGCTAATTGAATCAAATGAAAGTTAAACACATTCAAAAAGAGCTTTTGGAATACAATGAATGTCAAGTTCTTTCAAAAAAGCTAATTGAATCAAATGAAAGTCATACACATCCAAACAAAGCTAATTAAATTTAAACACATTCAAACTGACCATTTAGAATTAAATGAAAGTCAATTGAATTTAACAAAGCGAATTGAATCAAATGAAAAACATACACATTTAATATAAGCTATTTGAATCAAATTAAAGTCAAACACATTCAAACAAAGCTATTTGAATCAAATGAAAGTTAAATGCATTCAACAATGCTAATTGAATCTATTACAATTAAAACTCATTTAAACAAACTTTTTAAATCAGATAAAAGTCATAGATATTCAAACAATGCTTTTTGAATCAAATGAAAGTTAAATTCATTCAACAAAGGTAATTGAATCAAACAAAAGACAAACACATTTAAACAAAACTACTTGAATCAAATAAAAGTCAAATGCATTCAACAAAGCTATTTGAATCAAATTAAAGTCAAAAACATTCAAACAGAGCTAATTGAATCAAATGAAAGTCAAACACATACAAACAAAGCTAATTTGAATCAAATGAAAGTCAAATGAATTCAGCAATGCTAACAGAATCAAATGAAAGTCAAACACATTCTAACAAAGCTATTTGAATCAAATGATAATCAAATGCATTTTACAAAGCTTATTGAATCAAATGAAAGTCAACCACATTCAATCAAAGCTAATTAAATCAAATAAAAGTTAAACACATTCAAACATTACTAATTGATTCAAATGAAAGTCAAACACATTCAAACAAAGCTATTTGAATCAAATGAAAGTCAAATGCATTCTACAAACTTAATTAAATAAAATGAAACTAAAATACATTTAAACATTCCTAATTAAATCAAATTAAAGTCAAACACATTCAAACAAAGCTATTCGAATCAAATTAAAGTCAATTGCATTCGAACGAAGCTATTTGAATCAAATAAAAGCTAAACACATTCAAACAAAGCGTTTTTCTATCAAATGAAAGTCAAATGCATTCAACAATGCTAATTGAATCAAATGAAAGTCAAATGCATTCAATAAAGCTAATTGAATCAAATGAAAGTCAAATGCATTCTACAAAACTAATTGAATAAAATGAAAGTCAAACACATTCAAACAAAGCTTTTTGAATCAAATGAAAGTCAAATGCATTCCATAAAGTAAATTGAATAGAATGAAAGTCAAACACATTCAAACAATGTTAATTGAATCAAATGAAAATCAAACACATTCAAACAAAGCTTTATGAATCAAATGAAAGTCAAATGCATTCAATAAAGCTAATTGAATCAAATGAAGTCAAACACATTCAAACAAAGCTAATTGAATAAAATGAAAGTCAAACACATTCAAAAGAATATTATTTGATTCAAATGAAATTCAAAAGCATTATACAAAGCAAATTGAGTAAAATGAAAGTGAAACACACTCAAACAAAACTAATAGAATTAAATGAAAGTCAAACACATTCCGACAAAGCTATTTGAATCAAATGAAAGTCAAATGCATTCTACAAAGCTAATTGAATCAAATAAAAGTCAAACACACATTAAACACATTTGAAACCCTAGAGAGAGAAAACTTTGATTTTCATCCTTGGTGGCCTGATTTTAGTGGTTTTCTTCTCTAAGTCAGCTTTTATGGCTCGGAAAAAGAAGCAAGCTACCCCTGCTCCCTTTAAAATCACTAAGGAAATTACTGAATCATTGTTTGTTCCTGCTTCAGCTGGCTTTCAAACTTTTCATAAGGTTTTTGATGAAGGAGATGAACTGGTAACACCAGCTCCTGGCCTTGTTCATCCTTTTGCGGGGATGATTACTTGGAGAGATGATAGGCTTCTAGCTTTGAGCTTTGGATAGGTTTGCCTTAAAACCAATGGAACAGTAACTTCCCCGATTACTGTTCCATTGCTTTCCAATCGATCTACAAGTTCAAATCCTGGACTACAAGATGCTTTAGCTGTACCAGCTATTGATACTGAGCCTAAGCATGCTAGAAATGAAAGTTCTGGTGATCTAAGCTTCAAAGAGAAATTGAATGCGAAAGGGGTTTCTCTGAGTTTTGTTCCTCCTCAAATAAGAGATGGTAAGTCTATTGCAATTTTGCCTGTAGATGAAATTCAAGAAGGAACAAAAAAATGGAATAATGTTGTAGTGTTATATATTGTTGGATATTATCCTACAATTGCAGCTATTAAGAGATTTATTGCAAAAGAATGGGGGATTGGGAATAACCCTGAAGTGTTTTGGCATGATAAGGGTTACTTTATAATTAATTTGTGTTCTGCTGATAATCTGAACTCTGTGTTGAGTGGAGGCCCTCACATGTTCTTTGGAAAGCCTGGCATAGTTAAGCCATGGTCTGATAAGTTTGATTTCAATGCTGAGATTTTACGTACTGTACCTTTATGGATTAGGTTACCTAATCTACCTCTTAATTGTTGGGGTCCTGAAACACTGAGCAGGATAGGTAGCACTCTGGGTGTGCCAATCTGTGCTGATGAATGCACATCACGACAATTAAGAGTTTCTTTTGCTAGATTGTTAATTGAAATTGACATTACTAAGGCTCTTCCTAATTCTGTTTGGGTTGAGAGTCCTAAAGGGGAGGTAGTTGAGTTAGCTGTGGTGTATGAATGGACTCCTCCTTTCTAAAAACAATGCAACAAAGCTGGTCACAACTGTGATGAATTTAAGATCACTCAGAATCAACCTGTTCCTAAAGCTCAACCTCAGAAGAAGGCTTGGGTTAAGAAAGTGAGACAAGCCCCTAAAAACAAATCTACTGAAAATTGGGATACTGTGAAGAGAAAAGGGAAAGAAATTGTTGTGGCTACTATGGCTGGTAATACTGTTAAGACCACAAATAAATTTGAGGTGCTGCCTGATGTTGATATAGCTGGTCCTAGCTTTACTGTTCCTAGCGGGGGTGGGCCCCCTCCTCAGCAATGATTATCACAACATGGAATGTAAGGGGTCTAAATAACCCTAGCAAGGTAGCTGATGTTAAGAAGCTACTTTACAGGACTAACACTGATGTTATCTGTTTGTTTGAAACAAGAGTCAAGCTGAAAAACAGTATAAAAATTCAGAATAAGATTTCTTATGGTTTCACCTGGGTCTGTAAATTCTACTCCTCTCCGAGCGTATTCTATAACCTCTCCCTTCAAGTAGCAATGTTAATGGTGGAAATGCATCCCAGCTTGATCAGAAATCTAATGAATTGAGTCTTCCAAGAAAGGTTTCTAATGAATCTTGAGGTTCTAGATTCGTTCAAAAGGCAGAAAGGAATAGGCTCAGGGCCGTACCAATGCTTCTAGTAAGGGTAGAATATGGCTGGGTTGGAAAAGTGACAAGCTTCATGTTGAGGTGCTTAGTGTCCTTTCTCAGTTTATTCACTGTACTGTAAGTAATCTTGATTACAGTAGACAAGTTATGGTTACTTTTGTCTATGGTTTGCATAGTATTCATGACAGGAAGGATCTTTGGGATGGTTTAAGGAATATTGGTCCTGTTTCTATTCCTTGGTTATGTACAGGGGATTTTAATTCTGTTCTGCATGATGGGGATAAGTTAAATGGGAATGCCATCACTGATTATGAAATTAGAGATTTTAGAAGACTTGTTGAAGATTTGGATTTCATTGAGATAAAGAGTAAAGGGTCTTTTTATTCATGGTCTAACAAAGCTCATAGTGGCCCTAGAACTCAAACTAGGATTGATAGGGGATTTGTGAACTTGGATTGGCTTATTCAGTTTCCTAATGTTAAAGCTATGTACCTTTCCCCTTCCCTCTCTGATCATACCCCTTTACTATATGAGATCCTTCCTCCTATTTCAGGGAAGGGAAGGCCTTTCAGGTTTTTAAATCATCTTACTACCCATTCTGATTTTTTGAGTACTGTGCAAGAAGTTTGTAGTATTGGGGTCTCTCGTAACTCCATGAATAGAATTTGGAAGAAATTGAAGAATTTGAAAGCTCGCCTCAAAGATCTTAATTTTAATTCCTTCAATAATATTGAAGAGAAAGTTGATCAGGCTCGGAATTCTCTCCTTGAAATTCAGGACCAAATGGCTGCTAATCCTCACACTTCTGAAATGGTGTCTCAGGAAGCTACTGCTATTCAACAGTTGAGATATTGGAGGTCTGTTGAAGAAAGCATATACAAACAGAAATCCAGAATTGATTGGGTTCAGCTAGGTGACTCAAATACAAAGTATTTCTTCTCTATGATGAAGCACAGGCAAACCAGGAACAGAATTGACACTATTATGACTGATCAACAGGTTCTGTTAAAGACTCCTGCTGATGTTGAGAGAGAAGTTGTGGGTTTCTATAAGAAACTTATGGGCTCTAGTTCTTCTTCTCTTGATGCTATTGACCTGGTGACTATGAGAAATGGAAGACACCTCTCAGCGGATTCTCAGAATATTCTTAGTGCTCCTGTTACTGTTAGTGAGATTGATTCTGCTATTCAAAGCATCTCTGATGAGAAAGCTCCAGGTATTGATGGCTATAACTCAAATTTTTTTAAATCTGCTTGGAACATTATTAAGCTTGATATTTATGAGGCTGTGCTTAATTTTTTTTTTTATATCGGGGTTATGAGCTCACAGTGGAACTGTACTACTTTGACTATGGTGCCTAAAGTTCAGACTCCTTCTTATGCTAGTGATTTTAGGCCTATTTCCTGTTGCACTGTTCTATATAAAATTGTTTCAAAAATCATCACTGTTAGGCTTCCTCAAGGAGGTTATTGATGAAGCTCAAGCTGGGTTCATCCAAGGAAAGCATATTGGGGATAATGTTTTGCTAGCCACTGAGCTTATAAAGGGGTATAATCATAAATATATTACCCCTAGGTGCATGATCAAGGTTGACTTGAAGAAAGCCTATGATTCCATTGAATGGAGCTTTATTAAGGCTGTTATGAGTGAGCTTGGGTTTCCTTCTGTGTTTATTGATTGGGTTATGGGGTGTATTACCTGTGTCTCCTTTTTTGTTTTGACTAATGGCATTCCTAGTGCTCCTTTTATTGCAAAAAAAGGGTTAAGGCAGGGTGATCCTATGTCCCCCTTTCTCTTTGCTATTGGAATGGAATATCTATCTAGATGCTTACATGAGCTTGATAAGCTTCCTGATTTTAACTTTCATCCAGGATGTGAGAAGCTTTCCATCACTCACCTCATGTTTGCTGATGACCTCCTGCTTTTTGCTAGAGCTGACAGTTGTTCTGTTAGGCTTATGTTTTGTGCTTTTCAGAAGTTTTCCAAGGCTTCTGGCCTTATGGCTAACCTCACTAAGAATGATGTGTACTTTGGGGGGTATCACTCAGGAAATGCATGACAGCCTTCTTAATGAGCTTGGTATGGTTGCTGGTTCTATTCCCTTTAAATATCTTGGGGTCCCTCTTTCCTCCAAAAAATTAACAATTCAGCAATGCAAGCCCTTAGTGAACAAGATTACCAGTCGAATTGAAACTTGGGCTGTTAAGTTCCTGTCTTATGCTGGTAGGCTTCAGTTGATCAAGAATGTCCTGTTTGGCATTCAAACTTACTGGGCTCAGATATTCATTTTACCTAAAAAAATAATGAAAGAGATTGAAAGCAGTTTTAAAAAAGAAAGAAAGCTCTTATTGCTTGGAAGACAATCTGTCTTCCTAAGTCTTGTGGTGGTTGGAATGTCATTGATCTACAACACTGGAATTCTGCTGCTATTTGTAAGATCCTTTGGGATATCACTCATAAAGCAGATTCTTTCTAGGTTAAATGGCTACATGTCTATTATTTCAAGGCTAAAGACTTCTGGACTGCTCCAATCCCTTAAAAAAGTTCTTGGATCCTTAGGAAAGTTATGAAATGCAAAAGCTTGATTGAAGGCATGGGAGGCTGGAATTCTTTAGTGGTCAATAGCAAGGTTCAAGTCAAGAAGGTGTATGGCAAACTTAGACAATAGGGTGCTAAAGTTCCTTGGAAGAGAATTGTCTGTAATAATAAGGCCTCTCCAAGAAGTGTGTTCATTTTATGGCTTGCTAATTGGAACAGGTTGTTAACTAAGGATATAATCCTTATCTGGAATCAGGCTTGTGATCCTGTTTGCTTCCTTTGTTTGTAGGGAAACGAAACTGTGCAGCATTTATTTTTCTTGTGTTATTATTCTAGCAGGATCTGAGCAAAAGTTTTACAGCTCCATAAGTATCAGAAACCAGTTCAGGGTTTTGATCAGGAAGCAAAATGGGCTATGAAAAGAGGTAGAAGGACTTATTCAATAAGTAGATTGCACTTGATGTTTTTAGTTGAAGCAGTTTACAGCATATGGATCCAAAGGAATAATGTGCTTTTTCATGGCTATAATGAACCTGCTGAGACTATTTTCAGACAAGTTGGTTACAAAGTTGCTTGTAGATGTGATCCTGATGATAGAAAGAAGCTCTTCTGGCCTCCCCAAGTTTGATCCTGGCTTCTATGCTCCTGTTTTGGTGTTCTGTAATGATTGTTTACGTTGTTTTGTGTTGTTTTTTGTGTTGATTTGGTTTGTTATTACTGTCCCTTTCCCCTGGCACCCTTCCTAGAAGGTGGTCAGTTGGTAGGGTTCAGTCGGTTCTTTCCCTAGGTTAGCACCCTTCCTAGAAGGTGGTTAATCTTGGGTTTTGAACTGGTTTTGGGTTTGTTGGACCTTATTGGTCGTTGTAGTTTGGGCTTCCTTGTTTGCAACTTTACTTGTAAGTTGTATTTCTCTTTTGGTAATAAAATCTTTTATTTACCAAAAAAAAAAGGTCAAACACATTCAAACAAATCTTTTTGAATCAAATGAAAGTCAAATGCATTTAACAAACCTATTTGAATCATATGAAATTCAAACACATTCAAACAAAGCTAATTGAATCAAATGAAAATCAAACACATTCAAACAAAGATTTTTTTAATCAAATGAAATTCAAAAGAATTCAACAATGATAATAGAATCAAATGAAAGTAAAAAAACATTATATTAAATCTATTTGAATCAAATGAAAGTCAAATGCATTCTACAAACTTAACTGAATCAAATAAAAGTTAAACACATTCAAACAAAGCTATTTGAATCAAATGAAAGTCAAATGCATTCAACAAAGCTAATTGAATCAAATGAAAGTCAAACACATTCAAACAAAGCTAATTGAATCAAATGAAAGTCAAACACATTCAAACAAAGCTTTTTTGAATCAAAGGAAAGTCAAATGCATTCAACAATGCTAACATAATCAAATGAAAGTCAAACACATTCAAACAAAGCTTTTTTTTACCAATTGAAAGTCAAATGTATTCAACAAAGCTAATTGAATCAAATAAAAGTCAAACACATTCAAACAACGCTTTTTGAGTCAAATGAAAGTCAAATGCATTTAACAAACCTAATTGAATCAAATGAAAGTCAAACACATTCAAACAAAGTTAATTGAATCAAATGAAAGTCAAACTCATTCAAAAAAAGATTTTTAGAATCAAATGAAAGTCAAATGCATTTAACAATGATAATGGAATCTAATGAAAGTCAAACACATACAAACAAAGCTATTTGAATAAATTAAAAGTCATATGCATTCAACAAAGCTATTTGAATCAAATTAAAGTCTAATTGATTTTGGGTGCTTTGGCTACCTAATGTTTTCTATGTCACAGTTAAGAGGGTAGAAGCTCAGTTGATTCATTTAGAGGTTGTCCATAGAGCCTCAAATACAGTTTTTTGGTTTACTGTAGTGTATGGGTTTAATACTAGAGAGGAGAGGGTTCCAATTAACTGAAATCTCTAGTAAGCTTGTGGGTCCTTGGATGGTTAGGGGTGATTTCAATAATGTGTTGGGGTTGCAGGATAGAATTGGATCATCTGTTACTCTAAATGAGGTGCAGAATTTTAGAGACTGTTTGACGCAGTTTGATCTCTTTGACTTTAAAACTGATGGTTCATTCTTCACCTGGCCTAATAAACAGCATGGGAAGGATAGGGTGTGTACTAAGATTGATATAGTGCTGGTCAATGGTGCCTTGGACAGTGTGTTTAAGGATTCTCAAGCTGGCTTCCTACCTGAAGGTCTAATAGATCACTGCCCTTGTAATATCTCTTTGTTTAGGGAAAAGAGTAACTCAAAGAAGCCTTTCAGATTCTTTAATGTGTGGGCTCAAGCCCCTGAATACTTACAGGTGGTGAGTAATGCTTGGGAAATGACAGTGAGAGGATCTGATATGTTTGTTCTGGTCAAAAAACTGCAGGAAGTAAAAAAAAGGATTAAAAGCTTTGAATCTTACTAAATTTTCTTGTGTTGATTCTGTTGACTCTATTGATGCAGCTGCCCTTTCTTGTATACAGGAGAAACTCAGCAAGCATCCTTGCAATGACCACCTAATTCTGGAAGAAAAGAAGCATAGAGAGGTTTATTCTGCTGCTCATGAAGCCAAATTTTCATTTATAAAGCAAAAGGCCAAGTTACACTGGCTTAGAGAAGGGGATATTAATTCAGCCTACTTCCATGCTTATCTGAAGAAGAGGAGAATGCATAACAGAATTATTAGTGTGAAAGATGCTAATGGTTTTGTTATCCAAGAGCCTGATAAAGTTGCTGACCAGTTTGTGAGCTTCTATACTGAACTGTTGGGTGCTTATAGTCTCCCCAAGAGCAAGTTCCATGATGCTGTTATTGCTGAAGGACCCCTGCTGACTCAGGATCAAAGAGTTTCTTTATGCAGATCTTTCTCAACTGTTGATGTGAATAATGAATTATGGAGCATTAAGAATAATAAGGCTCCTGGGCCTGATGGTTTCTCGAGCCTTTTTTCAAAGCTGCTTGGAGTGTGATGTAGGAAGATTTATGCAAAGCTGTGTTGGGGTTCTTTTCTCATGGTTGTTTGCTAAAGCAGATTAATGTTACTACCTTGACTCTGGTGCCTAAGTTAGAAAATGCTGAGATGGTACACCAGTATAGACCAATTGCTTGTTGCAATGTCATTTACAAGATTATTTCCAAGATGTTATGCACTAGATTAAAGGAGGTTCTGCCTGATATTGTCAGGGACAATCAAGGAGCTTTTGTCTCTGGCAGGTCAATCCTTGATAACATCCTGATTTGTCAGGATATGCTTAAGGATTACAACAATAAGAGGAGAGCTCCTGGGTGTACAATCAAGGTAGACTTGAGGAAAGCTTATGATTTTGGGATTTTATCAAAGACATGTTGCAATGTCTTCACTTTCCAAGCCAGTTTATTAAATAGATTATGCAGTGTGTCACTACCCCCTCCTACTCCCTCATGATTAATGGAGGCCTTCATGGATATTTTAAAGGCAAGAGAGAGGTGAGACAGGGTGATCCTATTTCCCCATTGCTGTTTGTGATAGTCATGGAGTATCTTTCGAGGCTTCTTAGGAAGGTGGGAAAGAAACAAGGCTTTAAGTTCCACTCTAGATGCAAATTACTATCCCTGAACCACCTCATCTTTGTTGATGACCTTATGATGTTTGCTCATGGAGACAAGAGATCAGTGTCTTATCTTATTAGAGCCTTGAAGATGTTTGATAATGTGTCTGGGCTCCAGGTCAACTCTGACAAGTCTGCTATCTACTTTAGCAAGGTGCAGGTACTATAAAACAGGATATTCTTATGCTTTCTGGGTTTGTTGAAGGTAGCACTCCTTTTAGATACTTGGGTATCCCTCTCAATGCCAAGTATCTACGAGTAACTGATTTTGATAGCCTCATTGAAAAATTGCTGGTTCGAATTACCTGTTGGTCTAGTAGACATTTGTCTTACTCTGCAAGAGTTGTACTAGTGAATTTAGTGCTTATGAGTTTGCACACCTATTGGGCACAATGTGTCCTGTTCCCAAAATCTGTCACTAAGAGAATTAATCAAGTGTGCAGGGCCTTACTTTGGTCTGAATCTGTTAGTTTATCCAAAAGCCCACCTATTTCTTGGTCTTGGGTGTGCAAGGATAAAAAGTTTGGAGGGCTTGGCATTAGAGACTGTGAAACCTTGAACAAGGCAGCCTTAGGAAAATTTGTGTGGAAAATGGTTCAAGTAAAAAGATTCTCTTTGGACTAAGTGGATGTATAATGCTTATGTTCATAAGAACAATTGGTGGGATTATGTGCCTAAGAAATCTGATGGTTGGGGGTAGAAGAAGATTTGTGCAGTCAAGGATGCTCTTAAGGAGGGTTTTTTGCAAGGTCCATAGAAGGATGCTAAGTACACTATTGCTGAAGGGTATAAGTGGTTACAAGGAAATGAGACAAAGCTGCAATGGACTGAGTGAGTCTGGAACTGGTTCAATATCCATAAGTATTCCTTCATTACCTGGTTGGCTATTATGGATAGATTGAGAACTGGTGTAAAACTGAAGAGAGTAGGGGCCTGTGAGAATGATTTGTGCTTATTGTGTGGCACTCAGTCTGAAGATCAGCATCACCTTTTCTTTAACTGCCCTTACAATAAGACTTGCTTGAAGATTATCAGCAACTAGCTCTAACTTGATGATATTTACTTTAATATTGAGAAGTCTTGGAAGTTCTGGAAAAGGAAAACTCCTGATAGCATAAGAAGGAAGGTAGTGTTTGCTGTTTTGGCTGGTGTGGTGTATTATATCTGGATGGCTCGAAATGAAGCTCTATGGTATAAGGTTGTCCTGCATCCTAGGAAGCTTTGCTACAAACTGTGTTTAACTATCACTGACAGGCTCCAGAAACTTATTAGTGTTAAATGGAAGAGAGTGCACTGTAAATGGCTGTATGACCTTAAGAAATGCATACCTAGATAGCGATAGTTTGTTTTGTTTTTTCTGTTTCAACTGGTGTTCTCTACTGGCTTTTAGGTGCTGTTTTCTGGTTTTGTTTGTTTAGGCTGGCCCCTATGTGGTGTTTTCCCCTTGTGGCTGGTTTTTTTTCCTCCCCCCCCCTTCTCGGGGCACCCTTCCTAGAAGGTGGTCTTGGTTAAGCTAGGGGTTGTATGTTTTGAGGGCTTGCCCTCTTTTCTTTTGGTATTAATAAAACTCTCACTTACCAAAAAAAAAATCAAATGAAAGTCAAACACATTCAAACAAAGCTAATTGAATCAAATGAAAGTCAAACACATACAAACAAAGCTATTTTGAATCAAATGAAAGTCAAATGCATTCAACAATGCTAACAGAATCAAATGAAAGTCAAAAGAGAAGGGTGCAGAATAGGATCTTCAATGTGTTTCAAGATGGTTAGGTGATTTAGGAGCCTAGTGAGGTGATTAATGCTTTTGTTGGCTACTATCGGAATCTGCTGGGTTCAAATTGCATTCTTGAGAGATCTGTTCATGATGATGTTATTGAGGTTGGGAAGATTCTTACTCAAGAGCAAAGAGTTGAGATGTGCCTTCCTTTTACTGAGGTTGATGTAAAAGATGCCCTGTGGAGCATTGAGGATGATAAGGCCCCTGGACCAGATGGTTTCTCTAGTAAGTTTTTTAAAGCTTCTTGGGATATTGTGAAAAATGATTTATGTGAAGTTGTGTTATCCTTTTTTGATCATGGCTGTCTCCTTAAGCAAGTGAATAACAGTTTGCTGACCATGGTGCCTAAAGTTGATGATGCCATCTATGTCTCCCAGTATAGACCAATTGCTTGTTGCAATGTCTTGTATAAGTTGATCTCAAAGTTGTTATGCTCTAGGTTGAAGGTTGTCTTGCCAGGTTTGATTAGTGAGACTCAGGGAGCTTTTGTGGAGGGAAGGTCTATCTTAGATAATATATTTGTTTGCCACGACATGTTGAAGAACTACAATAACAAAAGGAAGGCTCCTAGGTGTACTATTAAGGTTGATCTAAGGAAGGCTTATGACCCTGTCCACTAGTCTTTTATTAAAGATATGCTGGTGGCTCTCAACTTTCCTAAGAAATTTGTTGGATGGGTGATGGAATGTGTCTTTACTCCTTCCTACTCTCTTATGATTAATGGTGGTCTTCATGGTTTCTTTAAGGGTAAGAGAGGCATTAGACAGGGTGATCCCATTTCTCCTCTTATTTTTGTTTTGGTCATGGAATATCTGTATAGGATCCTTCAGAAAGTGGGAGGACTTAGAAGCTTCAAATTTCATCAAGGTTGTAAGTAGTTGTGGTTGACCCACCTTGTGTTTGCTAATGATCTCATGCTGTTTAGCCATGGGGATAGGAAGTCTTTCTCTTTGCTGATTAGAGCTTTAAAAACATTTGAAAAGATCTCTGGTTTAGTGGCTAACACTGATAAAACAACTGTGTATTTTGGTAGTATGGGGAAGGATTTGCAGGAGGAAATTCTGTGTAATTCTGGCTTTATTACAATCTCTTTTCCTTTCAAGTATCTTGGCATTCCCCTTAAGGCTAAGTACATGAGAATTGATGACTTTGATAGTACTATTGATAAGATGCTAGCAAGGATCACTTGTTGGTCTAGCAGGAACCTCTCCTATATTGCCAAGGCTACTCTAATCAATTATGTGCTTATCAGTTTACATACTTATTCGGCTCAATGTATTTTATTGCCTAAGGGGGTTGTTCACAGAATCACTCAGCTGTGTAGAGCTTTTCTTTGGGATGATTCTTCTGTGCTTGGGGGGCTCCTCCTGTTGCTTGGGATTGGGTTTGTAAGGCCAAAAAATTTGGTGGCTTGGGCATGAGGGACTGCAGTAACTGGAATAAAGCTACCCTGGGTAAGTATGTGTGGAAAATTGCTAAGAAAGAAAACTCTCTTTGGGTGAAATGGATTCATAGTATTTATTTGAATGATCAGGATTGGTGGGCCTATAATCCCAAGAGGTGTGATGGCTGGGCTTGGAGGAGATTATGTGCTGTGAAAAATGAGATTCAAAAGGGGTTTGAGGTTAGGAATTGGCTGAGTAAACAGTATAGTATCAGTGACTGTTATACTTGGTTATAGGGAGTACAGTCGAAGGTAGTTTGGAGTAAATGGGTTTGGAACAGGTTTAATGTTCCTAAAAATTCTTTTATCTCCTGGCTTGCTGCTCAGAGGAGGCTTAAGACCAGAGATAGGCTGATCTTTTGGGTGTAATCCCGATACTAGTTTCCTTCTGTGTGGTGATGATACTAAGTCCCATGAGCACCTCTTTTTCAATTGTCCCTATAGTAGACAGTGCCTCAAGATAGTTGTTGCTTGGTTAGGCATAAATGAGAGGAATTTTAGTTTGGATGGCTCTTGGAAGCATTGGAATAGGCAAGGGTGTGATTTGATCAAAATGAGATTTTTCTTAGCTGTTTTTGCTGCCTATGTTTATCACATATGGTTTGCCAGGAACCATGCTTATTGGGAAAAAGCTGTGATTATCCCCCTAAAATTATGTAAGGCAATTTGTGTGGAGGTGACTTGTCGATTACAGCAATTGATTGATGGGTCTTGGTCTAGAAATCAATGTAAATGGTTATACCTCTTAAAATGCAGTGTGCCTTGCTGAAAGCTTGGTTGTTTTTGGTTTGTGTTCTAGAGCCTCTTCAGCTTTGTTTCATGCCCCTGATTCTGTCTTTTATAGCTGCTGGGATGAGCTGCTGTTTTTCTATCTCTTTTTCTGTCTTTTTTGTGCTGCTACAAGCTGTGTGCTGCTGTGATCTATGCTAGGCAGAGTTCTTGTTTGGTTGTGGCTGTCTCTGTGCCTGCTCAGAGTTTCTGGGTTTCCTGCCTGCTGTGTAGCTGCTCTGTGCCTCTGAGCTTGGTTTATGATGTAGTGCTTCTGTGCTGTTGTCTTTGACTGGTGCAGATTTGTGTTTCTGTGTCCTTGAGACTGTTCTTCTGTGATTCAGTGTGCTGTGCTGCAGTTTGCGTTTAGTCTGGCCAGTCTTCAGCTGCTGATCTGATTGTTGCTTTGCTCTGATGCTGTGTTCTGTGTGCTAGGTCTTATGGGCTGTTCTTGTGAAGCTTCCTGTCCAGCCGGTGCTGTCTGCTAGCTGTTCTCCAGGGACCTGCTGGCACTTTCTGACCTGTGTGGGCTGCTAGTTAGTTGCAGTGTAGCAGTGGTGGGGTTTTTGGTGTCGCTTTTTTGGTGGGCAACTGTTCGTTTTTTTTGGTTTTGTGTTGTGTTTTACTTGTTGTGTATAGATGCTGTTTTGGCATCCTGTTTGTTTAGGATTGCTGTTTTTTTGTGTTTTTATGTTCGTAAGTTTTAGCTTTGTGTTTGGTTTTGTCCCGGTCCCTGTTTAAAGTACCCTTCCTAGAAGGTGCCTTTTTTTTAGTCCGGGTTTTGGATTTTTTTTCCCCCTCTCTGGTTTAGGCACCCTTCCTAGAAGGTGGTCTGTTTCAGTTTGGGGTTGATCTAGGTGTGTGGTTGCCTTCGGGCTGGTGTAGTTTGGAGTTACAACTTGGTTTGTAAGTTGTTTTCTGGTTTCCTATGGTAATAAAATCTTTCTTATTTACCAAAAAAAAAATAATCAAATGAAAGTCAAACACATTCTAACAAAGCTATTTGAATCAAATGATAATCAAATGCAATTTACAAAGCTTATTGAATCAAATGAAAGTTAACCACATTTAATCAAAGCTAATTGAATCAAATAAAAGTTAAACACATTCAAACAATACTAATTGATTCAAATGAAAGTCAAACACATTCAAACAAAGCTATTTGAATCAAATGAAAGTCAAATGCATTCTACAAACCGAATTAAATCAAATGAAAGTCAAACACATTCAAAGATTGCTAATTAAATCAAATGAAAGTCAAACATATTCAAACAAAGCTATTCGAATCAAATTAAAGTCAATTGCATTCAAACAAAACTAATTGAATCAAATAAAAGTCAAACACATTCAAACAAAGCGTTTTTCAATCAAATGAAAGTCAAATGCATTCAACAATGCTAATCAATTGATAGTAAAACACATTCAAACAAAGCTATTTGAATCAAATCAAAGTCAAATGCATTCTACAAAGCTAATTGAATCAAATGAAAGTCAAACACATTCAAACAAAGCTATTGGAATCAAATGAAAGTCAAACGCATTCTACAAAGCTAATTAAATCAAATAAAAGTCAAACACATTCTTACAAAGCTATATAAATCAAATGAAAGTTAAATACATTCAAAAAAACCTATTTGAATCAAATGAAAGTCAAATCCATTGAACAAAGCTAATTGAATCAAATGAAAGTCAAATGCATTCAACAAAGCTAATTGAATCAAATGAAAATCAAACACATTTAAAAAAAAAGCTAATTGAAACAAATGAAAGTTAAATATATTCAAACATTGCTAATTAAAAAAAATGAAAGTCAAACACATTCAAACAAAGCTATTTGAATCAGATGAAAGTCAAATGCATTCAACAAAGCTGATTGAATCAAATGAAAATCAAGCACATTGGAACAAAGCTAATTGAATCAAAATGGAAGACAAACACATACAAACAAAGCTAATTGAATCAAATGAAAGTCAAACACATTCAAACAAAGTTTTTTTGTATCAAATGAAATTCAAATGCATTCAACAATGCTAAGATAATCAAATGAAATTCAAACACATTCAAACAAAGCTTTTTTAATCAAATGAAAGATAAATGTATTCAACAAAGCTAAACGAATTAAATGAAAATCAAACACATTCAAATAAAGCTATTGGAATCAAATGAAAGTCAAATGCATTATAGAAAGCTAATTGAATCAAATAAAAGTCAAACACATTCAAACAAAGCTATAAATCAAATGAAAGTCAAATACATTCAAATAAAGCTATTTATATCAAATGAAAGTCAAATCCATTCAACAAAGCTAATTGAATTTAATGAAAGTCAAATTCATTCAATAAAGCTAATTGAATCAAATGAAAGTGAATCAAATGAAAGTTGAAAATCTAGAGAGAGAAAATCTTTTTTGCCGCCATTTTTTACATTGAAAGCTTGTGCTTGGGCCATGGCCAACCGTAAGAAAGGGAAAGCGAAGAAGAATATTGGCTCTAAATCTTCCTCTAAAGCTAAAAAGAAGCAGAGATATAAGCTTAGGTCTTGCATGAAACTGATTGAGGAAAAGGAAGTGAGCTCTGATATGTGTTCGGTGGGAAGCTGGTTGGATGGAGCTGTTATTGATGAAATCCCCATTAAAGAAATCTCTGAAGAATTTAAAGATGATCATCGATTTGATTTCAATCAATGGTTATAGGTAATTGACTCTTCCCCTTTAAGGGTTAATAACTCTGTTTCTTGGTTAGAGTCAAATTCGATTAATCCATCTCCTTTGATGATGATTGCTGGTTCGAATAAGTCAATTTGTGATAATGTTGATCTGGATAATATTTCTAACCCCAATTTAAATTTTGAGGGTATATCGACCCCTAAATAGATTTCCCCCAATTCTTCCCCGGTTTTGAATAATCAATTTGGGAATGGTAAAAATCGTGGGGTGGTTTGTTTAAGAATCTGGTTGATAAGGGGATTAATCTTGAAGATGTGAACAATGATAATAGGCCTTCTAATGGGGATGGTATGCTCCGATTGCTGAAAGAGGATGTTCAATCTGAGATAGATTTCTGGGAATTTGTAGTAGTTTGTTATGTCCTATGCTCTCAGCCCCCCTATTCTGTTTTGAATGGATTCTTGAGAAGGGTTTGGGAGAAGTTTGGCATTTGTAGGGTAGCTACGTGTGACAATGGTGTGTTCTTGGTTTGGTTTCAAACAAGGGAGGCTAGAGAACAGGCTGGTCCCATTATGTTTGATAGGAAACTTGTAATTACTAAGAGATGGCATGCTGATCTAAAGATTAGAGAGGAGAAGGTTTTTGATGTTCCTGTCTGAGTAAGGCTGCCTAATTTGGATTTGAAATTCTGGGATAAAGAGGCTTTAATGAAAATTGCAGGTTTGATTGGCAAACTAATCAAGACTGACAAGGTTACATCCACCAAGGAAAGGATTGCCTATGCCAGGATAATGGTGGAAGTAGCTTTTAATGGTTCTCTTCCTGAGTTTGTTGAATTCTTAGATGAAGAAGGGATCAGAGTTAAGCAAGAGGTTCAGTTTGAATGGAAGATAGTTGTTTGTCAGGTATGTAAGGGTATGGGACATGTGGAATAGGACTGTCCAAACTTGTTTACTAGAGCCAGGAAGACTCAATCTAGACATCAGAAACAGGATGTGAGGCAGAAGATTTGGAGGCCTGTCCAGACATCTATGTAGGATACTGGGTGGAATCCTATGCAGAATAATGAACAAAAGTCTGCCCAAAGAATTGTTCAAGAACACAGAAACATGGTGAAATACTGAGAAACTCAAAATTTGGTAATACTGTGCACTTAAATAATAGATTTTCTGGGTTGCAGGAAGCAGATCAGGAGGAGGATAGGGTAGGCCCTACGGGGTCAGGACAGGCTTTGTTTCAAGAGGAGATGATTGATGTGAGGGATGGGGAGGTGATGTATGGAAGGTGGGAGAGGGGTGAGTGCTCTTATAATGTCAATGGATAAGTGGGGTTTCTGGAATGTGAGGGGTCTTAATCATCCTAGTAAAATCTGTGATGTTCTCTGGTTTCTGAAGCAACATATTATATGTTTGTTTGGCCTCCTTGAGACTAAAGTTAAGGCTAAAAGGTTTGGGAAGATCTTTGATAGTTTCAGTAGTACTTGGTCTGTTATTACCAATTACAGCAAGGTGGATGGAGGTAGGATCTGGGTTATATGGCAACCTTCTATGTATATGATCCAAGTGATGAGGATAGAATGTCAATATATTCATTTTTATGTGACTCATAAGGCTTCTAGTATCTCCTTTTGGTGCACTATGGTGTATGGGGTAAATGTGGCTGCTGGTAGAGAGAGGTTATGGAAACATATTAGGGAGATTAGTCACTCAATCTCTGGCCTTGGGTGGTTTGTGGAGATTTTAATAACATTCTGAATATGGAGGATAGATTGGGCTCTCCTTGTACTTTGAATGAAGTTGAAAATTTTAGAGAGGCCTAAGATACTGTGATTTGATGGATTTGAAGATTAAGGGTTCCTTTTTAACTTATACTAACAAGAAGCAGGGCATGGATAGAGTATGTACTAAGATAGACAGATTGTTAGTAAATGAGAGATGGCATAAATTTTTTGATAATGCTAGTGATATTTTCTTGCCTGAAGGGCTTATGGATCACTGTCCATGTATTGTGTCCTTATTTGGTGGTGCTGATGTGGTTAAAAGACCTTTTCGTTTCTTCAATATGTGGACTGAGTTTCCTGGTTATCATGATATCATCTCTCAAGCCTGGAACACAACTGTCCGGGGCACTGATATGTTTGTTCTGGTTAACAAGTTGCAAGCTGTTAAGATATGTCTAAAACAGTTGAATTTATCTCAGTTTTCTAATATTGAGACTGCTGATACAGTGGCTGCTGGTCAGGAAGAGTTTAATGGAGATCCAGGGAATGAGGACCTCATTAAGGCTGAGTATGAGGTTAGAACAAGATATGTTACTACTCATAAAGCAAAATTTCTATTCCTAAAACAGAAAGCTAAATTGCATTGGCTTCAAGATGGGGATGCAAACTCTGCTTATTTCCATGCTTGCTTGAGGAGTAGGAGAGTTCATAATAGGATCCCTAATATTTCGTTGCCTACTGGTGAGATCACTCAGGATCCTGCGCTGATTAGTGATGCATTCACTACTTTTTATGTTGAGCTCCTGGGAACTCATACTAGTCCTCAGATGAAGCTTCACCCTACTGTCATAATGGAGGGGGTTGTGCTCAATGAGGATCGAAGAGGGGCTCTTTGTAGGAATTTTAGGGAGGAGGATGTTAAGGGAGCTTTGTGGAGCATTGATGAAGACAAAGCCCTAGGGCCAGATGGGTTCTCTAGTAGATTTTTCAAGAATTCTTGGGATGTTGTGAAATCTCACCTGTGTAAAGCTGTGTTGGGTTTTTTTGAGCATGGCAGACTTCTCAAATAGGTT
Source organism: Chenopodium quinoa (assembly GCF_001683475.1). Lineage (NCBI taxonomy): Eukaryota > Viridiplantae > Streptophyta > Magnoliopsida > Caryophyllales > Amaranthaceae > Chenopodium > Chenopodium quinoa. The sequence continues at coordinate 27,910 of NW_018745054.1, read as the reverse complement.
TGCACCACCACTCTCACTCTGATCCCAAAAATTGATAATGCAAGTTCTGTGACTCATTTTAGGCCTATTGCATGTTGTAATGTAACATATAAAATCATTTCTAAAATGATTTGTTCTAGATTGAAAGAAGTGTTGCTTGCTATAATTGATGAATGTCAGGGTGCCTTTGTGGCTGGTAGATCAATTATGGACAATATTTTGATCTTCCAGGACATGCTTAAAGACTATAATAACAAAAGGAAATCCCCTAAATGCACTATTAAAGTGGATCTTTGGAAAGATTATGATTCTGTGCATTGGGAGTTCATTAAAGATATGCTTGTTTCACTTGGTTTTCCTGATCAGTTTGTGCAGTGGGTTATGGAGTGTGTGTCTTCTCCTACTTATTCCCTATTTTTGAATGGAGGATTACATGGATTTTTTCAAGGAAAAAGGGGAGTGAGACAAGGAGATCCTATGTCTCCTTTATTGTTTGTGATTGTCATGGAGTATCTTACCAGGTTACTCAAAAAGGTTAGCAAGATGGGAGTTCAGTTGACTACTTATTCAGAGCCCTGAGTATGTTTGAGAAGGTGTCTGGTTTAAAAGCAAATTCTGAAAAAACAACAATCTATTTTGGGAATGTTGAAGAAAGAGTTAAGCACAACATCTTAAGTCTTACTGGTTTTGTAGAGGGTTCAACCCCTTTTAAGTATCTTGGTGTCCCTCTTAATTCAAGATACTTGAAGGTTTCTGACTTTGATGCTCTGATTGACAAGATGCTGCATAAATTGAAAGGCTGGTCTAGTAGGAATCTTTCATATATAGCAATAGTTGTTTTGATCAAATCAGTTTTAATTAGCTTACATTCTTATTGGGCTCAATCTGTCTTATTTCCCAAGTATGTGATTTAGAGAATCAATCAGTTGTGCAAGGCATTCTTATGGGGTGGATCTGCTATTCTTTTTAAAGCTCCTCCTTTGGCTTGGTCTTAGGTTTGTAAATCCAAGAAGGTTGGTGGTCTGGGTATGAGAGATTGTGAAAGCTGGAATAAGGCTGCCTGGGAAAATATGTGTGGCAAATAGCTAAGAAAAAGGACTCTCTTTGGGTTAAATGGGTTCATAATGTGTATGTTAAATCTGCTGACTGGTGGTCTTATGCTCCAAAAAAAGCTGATGGTTGGGCTTGGAAGAAAATTTGTAAAATAAAGGATGAGCTTAGGGAGGGTTGCTTGACTGAAAAGTGGGAAGAGAAGAATTACTCTATTGCTGCTGTGTATTCCTGGTTTCAGGGTGCTGGTGAGAAGGTGGGTTGGACAGATTGGGTTTGGAATAGGTATAATATTCCTAAAACAAGTTTCATAGCTTGGTTAGCAATGTTAAATAAGCTGAGAACCAGAGACAAGTTGTTCAAGCATGGAGTCTGTGATACTGACAAACGCCTGCTATGTGATACTGTCACTGAATGTCAACAACACCTGTTCTTTGCCTGTCCCTATAGCAGACGTTGTATACTGATTATTAGTAGGTGGCTTGGAATTCAGGAGGTTAACTTTAATATTGTGAACACTTGGAAGCACTGGAAAAAAAAAAAATTTAAAGACCCTATTCTAAGGAAAATTGGGTATGCTACTCTTGTAGCCTTGGTGTATTATTTGTGGTCTGCTAGGAATATGGTTTACTAGAATCATGATGTTCCAGTTCCTGAGAAACTCTGTTACAGGCTATGTTCAATGGTGGTAGATCGGGTTCAGCAGATTATAGGTGGAAAATGGAAAAGACATCACTGTCAATGGCTATAGACCTTAAGAAACAGTATACCAGCCTGAGTTGGTGATTTTTGTATTCTTTTATTGTTCTGTTCTGTTTTACTTGGGGTTGGGTTAGTTACTCTTTTGTTCTGGTCTTGTGATAAATACCCTTCCTAGAAGGTGCTTTATCACTTGAGGCTAGTATAGATTAGTGTGGGGGTTGTGTGGCCTTAAGAGTGTACAAGCTATTTCTTGTATTTGTTTTGAGGGCTTGCCCTCTTTCTTTGGTTAATAATACTTCTTATTTACCAAAAAAAAGAATCAAATGAAAGTCAAACACATTAAAAAAAAAGCTAATTGAAACAAATGAAAGTTAAACACATTCAAACATTGCTAATTAAATAAAATGAAAGTAAAAAACATTCAAATAAAGCTAATTGAACCAGATGAAAGTTAAAGGTATTCAAACAAAGCTTTTTAAATCAAATAAAATTCAAATGCATTTTCCAAAGCTAATTGAATCCAATGAAAGTAAAACACATTCAAATAAAGCTATTTGAATCAATGAAAGTCAAATGAATTATACAAAGCTAATTGAATCAAATGAAAGTCAATTACATTCAAACAAAACTAATTGAATAAAATGAAAGTCAAACACATTCAAACAAAGCTTTTTAAATCAAACGAAAGTCAAATGCATTCAACAAAACTTATTGAATAGATTGATAGTCAAACACATTCAAACAATGCTAATTGAATCAAATGAAAGTTAAACACATTCAAACAAAGCTTTATGAATCAAATGAAAGTCAAATGCATTCAATAAAGCTAATTGAATCAAATGAAAGTCAAACTAATTAAAACAAAGCTAATTGAATAAAATGAAAGTCAAACACATTCAAACAAAGATTTTTTGAATCAAATGAAAGTCAAATGCATTCAACAATGATAATAGTATCAAATGAAAGTAAAAAACATTCAATTAAAGCTATTTTAATCAAATGTAAGTCAAATGCATTCTACAAACCTAATTGAATCAAATGAAAGTTAAACACATTCAAATAAAGCTATTTGAATCAAATGAAAGTCAAATGCATTCAACAAAGCTAATTGAATCAAATGAAAGTAAATGAAATAAAATGAAAATTAGAGAGAGAAAGTGTCTAGAGAGAGAAAGCAAGAAACGCGTGTGTGTTTTGGGTAGGGGTATTTCCCGGCACTTTTCTTGAAGGTTCTACAATGGAGAAGGGGAGGAAGAAGACCAAGAAAGCTTCTAATTCTAAGTCCAAGAAGAAGAAAAAGTTCCCTCCTAGTGCGAAGAAGTTCACTAAGAAGGATGAGAGTGCGAGCGTAGGTTCGATACACTATTCCATTGAAAGCTGGCTGGAGAAGGCTTCGATTCAGGACATCCCTATCAAAGAGGTATCAAAGGAAGAGAAGGAGTTGCATCGTGAACAATTTAATCAATGGCTCAAGGTAATCCATTCTTCTTCGCCTCCATTGTTGTCTGAGGAAAAAACAGAGGATGTGATTGTTTGTAATTTGAACTCTGATGATAACATTCAGTCAAATGTGATTAATCCAACTCCAATCATGATGTTATGTAATGGTAATCTGGGTTCTAATTCGGCTAATGACACTAATTGCACCCCTAACCCTAAATACCCTGTTTTTGGAAATCCTGAGAAATTGGGATTAAATTGGAGGGCTCAGTTGGATTCTATTACTGATGAGGGGATGAATTTTAGTTGCCTTGAAGAATTTGCTAAGAAAAATGAGGATGATGGTGGGAGATCAGGTTTCTTGAAATTAACATTGGATGATGTGAGACCTGAAATTGATTACTGGAATAGTTCGATTGTTTGCTAAGTTTTGTGTGGCAAGCCTAATAATGTGGCTTTCTCAGCGTTTATTCATAGGGCATGGGGAAGATTTGGGGTAGATAAGATTTGCCCAATGAACAATGGTATTTTTGTAGTAAGATTTAAGGAGTGTGCAGGTCGAGAGAGGGCATTGAATGCTGGGCCAGTGTTCTTTGACAAGAAACCAATGATTTCCAAAAAATGGGTGCATGGATTGAATCTGAAAGATGAAAAGGTTGAGGTTGTCCCTGTTTGGGTCAGGCTCCCTGGGCTTGATCTTAGATTTTGGGGGCAATGCACTTTGATGAAGATTGGGAGTCTAGTTGGGAAGCCTCTCAAGATGGATAGAGCCACTGCTACGAAGGAACTCATTGCTTATGCAAGGCTGGTTGTTGAAGTGAAGATTGGGAATGAGCTCATTGAGAACATCGAGTTATGGATGAGAATGGTTGTTGGGTGAGTCAGGCTATTGTGTATGAATGGAAGCCAATAGTATGCTCAAAATGTGGAGGAATGGGACATGGGACAGATCTATTTCCTAACTTAAAGGTTCCTAAGAGAAGTAATCTGCCTGCACAGACTCAGAAATTATGGAGGCCTGTTAGAAATGATAATAAGGTTCAGAATCAGGAAGTTGCTGATAACAACAAGGTGAAGGGGAATGAAGGGCGGTTTTCAATCCTGAGTAGGATGCGTGATAAGGAGGATGGTGAATTCTTCAGACCTGATGTGGAACTGAATGCTCAGGTGAGGCCTTCTAAAGAAGAATGAAAGATTGTTGGTAATGGGAGAGTTTTGTTTGGAAGTAAGGGGGGTGGAGTTCATACCAGCCCTTATCATGAATAGTTTGGGTTTTTGGAATGTAAGAGGCTTCAACAAAATTGATAGAATCTGTGATGTTTTATGGTTCTTAAAACATCATAATATCAGTTTGTTTGGGCTTCTTGAAACTAAGGTTAAGGCAGTGAAGTTTGGTTCTGTTTTTGCTAATTTTGGGGGTGATTGGGCTGTTAGTGCCAATTATTCGAAGCACCCTAATGGTAGAATTTGGGTCATTTGGAAGCCGGATTTGTTCTATGTGGATATTGTTGAGATTGATGCTCAGTTTATTCACCTAAAAGCTCATCATAAAGGTACAGGGATTATGTTTGGGTACACAGTTGTGTATGGGTTTAATAACCCAGGTTTGAGAGAGCACTTGGGAGATATAATTAGTCATATCAATAGTTGTGTGACTGGTCCTTGGATTGTAGGAGGGGATTTCAGCAATGTTCTGAACATTGAGGATAGAGTTGGGTCTGCTGTATCTTTGTCTGAGGTTGAGAAGTTCAGACTGTGTGTCAAGACTAGCAGTCTGTTAGAGCTGAAGTCTGGTGGGATGTTTTACACCTGTAACAATAAACATGAGGGAGCTGATAGAGTTTGTTCCAAGATTGATAGAGGTTTTGGTAATGGTGGATGGTGCTCTGCCTTTCAGCATGCTCATGTTGTATTTCTGTCTGAAGGATTAATGGACCATTGCCCTTGTGTGGTGACGTTTCTTGAAAATGTAGGGGGAGGTAAAAAATCGTTCAAATTTTTTAATCATTGGGCTGAATGTGCAGGCTTTACCAGGGTGGTTGCTAAGGCTTTGCAGTATCAAGGTCAAGGCACTACTATGTTCAAGCTAATCCAGAATTTGAAGAGAGTTAAGGTTAGGCTTAAAGATCTTAACTCCCAACTGAGATTCTGTCCAGGGCTCAATGTGACTTAAACAATAATCCTAGAGATGAGAGTCTCATTTCTAGGGAAGGGGAGGCTAGGAAGAGATTCAGTGAAACTCACAAAACTAAGCTTAAGTTCCTCAAACAGAAAGCCAAAGCTAATTGGGCTAGAGAAGGTGACATGAATACAGCTTTCTTCCATGCTTGTATTAGAAAGAGAAGGATGCAAAACAATGTGTTTAGCCTTCAAAAAGAGGATGGTGAGGTTACTAATGACCCTAAGGGGATTGCTGATACGTTCATTGACTTTTACAAAGGCATGCTAGGTTCTCATTCAGATGCTGAAAGGAAGCTACATCAGAGTGTCATTGCTGAGGGGCCTGTGTTGAGTGCTGATCAGGTAGTTAGTTATGTAGAGAGTTCAGTGTTGAGGATGTGAAAGGGGCATTATGTTGAGGATGTGAAAGGTCCAAATGGGTTTTCTAGTGGCTTCTTTAAGGCTGCTTGGAATATTGTTGGAGAAGATTTGTGTAATGCAGTGCTTGATTTCTTTAGGCATGGCAGACTACTTAAACAGGTGAATAATACACTCCTTACCCTTGTTCCTAAAGTTGATAATGCCACTCAAGTAGGCCAGTTTAGACCAATTGCTTGTTGTAATGTCATCTACAAGATAATTTCTAAGATGCTTTGTGTTAGATTGAAAGAGGTTCTACCAGGTTTGATAGATGAGGTTCAAGGGGCTTTTATAGCTGGTAGGTCTATTTTGGGCAATAACTTGGTTTGCCAAGACATGCTCAAGGACTAAAATAACAAGAGGAAGGCTCCCAGATGCACAATCAAAGTTGATCTTAGGAAGGCCTATGATTCTTTCCATTGGTCCTTTATAAAGGATATGTTGATTGCTTTAGGGTTTCATATTCAGTTTGTTGATTGGGTCATGCAATGTGTGTGCTCTCCTTCCTTTTCTGTGATGATTAATGGTGGCATTCATGGGTTTTTCAAGGGTAGGAGAGGAATAAGACAGGGGGATCCTATGTCTCCTTTATTATTTGTGGTGGTCATCGAGTACTTTACCAGATTGTTGAGAAAGATTGGCAAACTTAATAGGTTTAAATATCATTCTAGATGCAAGGGTATGAGGCTTAATCACCTTATTTTTGCTGATGACTTGATGCTCTTCAGTTATGGTGATAAGGTGTCTATTGAGCTGCTGGTCAGAGGTCTTAAGACCTTTGAGAAATGTTTTGGTTTAAAAGCTAATGCTGAAAAAACTGCTCTCTACTTTGGCAATGTTCCTGTCACAGCTAGATCCCATATCATTCAAGTCACTGGTTTTACGTATCTTGGGCTTCCTTTAAATGCCTTTTAAGTATCTTGGGCTTGCTTTAAATGCTAGATACTTGAGAATTGTTCAGTTTGATAGCATTATAGATAAAATGCTTAATAAGATTACCTGCTGGTCTAGTAGGAATTTATCATATTCTGCTAGGGTGATCCTTATCAATTCTCTCCTTATGAGCATGCATACTTATTGGGCTCAGTGTGCTCTTTTACCTGTTGGGGTTGTGACTAGAATTACTCAGCTGTGCCGTGCGTTTTTGTGGGGTGGGAATGCTGTTCTTTCCAAGACCCCCCAGTTGCTTGGGACTGGATTTGCAAACTTAAGTCAGTTGGTGGTTTCGGTGTCAGGGACATTGGTTTATGGAATAAAGCAGCTCTAGGTAGATACATTTGGAAAATTGCTCAGAAACAGGACAACTTGTGGGTCAAGTGGGTGCATTCTGTCTACATTAAAGAGAATGATTGGTGGTCTTATATTCCTAAAAATTCCGCAGGCTGGGCATGGAAAAAACTCTGTGCTGTTAAGGAAGATTTGTAGGTTGTCATCAGTCAGAATTGGTGGCAGAACAGTACTTATAAGATCTCAGAGGTCTATGGTAGATTGCAAGGTGATTTACCTACTGTGGACCGGGTTAATTGGGTCTGGAACTCTTATAACTTGCCTAAGCATTCCTTTATCACCTAGCTAGCTGTTTGGGATAGACTGAGGATGAGGAAACAACTTGTTAAATTTGGTATCTGTCAAGATGTCAATTGTTTACTGTGTGGGGAAGCTGAAGAAGACACTGCCCAGTTATTCTTCAATTGTAGCTATAGTAAGGCCTGTATCTGTTTTTTGAGCTACTGGCTTGGTATTTAAGCTCATTCTCAGCCTATTTTGGATGCTTGGAGATGGTGGAGAAAGAGTATGAAGGATAAGATTAAGAGGAAAGTAGTTATGGCAGTCCTTGCAGCAGTAGTGTATCATATATGGCTTGCTTGGAATCATGCTTATTGGAAGAAGGTTGTTAATCATCCTAAGTATATTTGTAAAGCTATTCAAATTGAAATTGTAGATAGAGTTAGAGGTTTCATTGATACCACTTGGAAGAGGGAACATTGTAAATGGCTTCACCATCTTAGTATTGGTAAGCTTTAGTTAGGGGGGGTCTGTTGTTTTTTTCCTTTTTGTGGGGTTGTTTGGCCTTTTGGCTTGTGTAGTTTGGGTGAAGGCTTGCCCTCCTTCTGTTTTTGGTAATAAAACTACTTACTTACCAAAAATAAAAAAAAAATAAAAAAAAAAGAATCAAATGAAAGTCATACACATTGAAACAAAGCTTATTGAATCAAATGAAAGTCAAACACATTTAAACAAAGCTTTTTTGAATCAAATGAAAGTCAAATGTATTCAACAATGCTAACAGAATCAAATGAAAATCAAATGTATTCAACAAAGCTAATTGAATCATATGAAAGTCAAACACATTCAAACAATGCTAATTGAATCAAATGAAAGTCCATCACATTCAAACAACGCTTTTTGAGTCAAATGAAAGTCAAATGCATTCAACAAACCTAACTGAATCAAATGAAAGTCAAACACATTCAAACAAAGTTAATTGAATTAAATGAAAGTCAAACACATTCAAACAAAGATTTTTTAAATAAAATGAAAGTCAAATGCGTTTAATAATGATAATAGAATCAAATGAAAGTCAAACACATTTAAACAAAGTTATTTGCATCAAATGAAAGTCAAATGCATTCTACAAACCTAATTGAATCAAATGAAAGTCAAACACATTCAAACAAAGCTATTTGTATCAAATGAAAGTCAAACACATTCAAACAAAGCTTTTTTGAATCAAGTGAAAGTCAAATGCATTCAACAATGCTAAGATAATCAAATGAAATTCAAACACATTCAAACAAAACTTTTTTAATCAAATGAAAGTCAAACGTATTCAACAAAGCTAATTGAATAAAATGAAAATCAAACATGTTTAAGGTAAAAATTACCCTAGAAACGTGGCCCAATAGGCCCCTGACACGTGTCATCCCCTTAGTGGTCAGCATAGGCCCCAATCCCTTTGCGACACGTGTCCTTTGAACCCTAAATTGGGGAATTGAACTCCCCCACTATAAATAGTTAGGCAGACCACATTTATTGGGGATACACAAATCGAAACACAAATCCCGAGCAATAAATAACTGCACAATTCTCCCAATCAGCGAGAAGTATTTACTGTTCCGTACATTTTACTTTAGACGTATTCTAACTTGATCGTCGGAGGCGGAACTCCACCCCCCAGCCGGAGTCTCCGTGATTTTACAGGTACAGACGTCGGACTGCGCATACTAGGAATTGTAACTCTCCCGCAGGTCACATCAAAAATCCCCGATACATCTGGCGTCGTCTTTGGGGAAAGTACTTCCTAGATGACTTCTGAGCCTGTACTGCCTGGTGGTAGTAAGCAACCTCCCGGGGAACCCGAAGTCCATTCGGACCAAGACACCTGTGACAATTATGAGTTTCAAACTTCTACTGCCCCAGACGGGTCTTTTAGAACAAAGCGCACCCGTTCCAAAGAAAGGAAGAAACGGGGTGAGGCTGAGGCTGAGGCTGCTCCTAGCAGCCCGACCGGAAGGCCGGCCGGGTTAACCCAGGCGGCGGAAGGAGCTGCCCCTGTCTCAAGAGAGAAACTCCTGAACCTCATGACAAGTTTCAAAGGGGAGATCATAAACCTCCTTAACAAGTCAACCAACCCTCATAAGGGTCAGGTAGAGGAAAAACTTCGTTCCGGAAAGAAAACGTCACAGTCGTTAAAAGACCACATGCCTACGCCTCACCCAAAGACCAAGGTGACAGATAGGATCATCAACATTTCGAAACTTCGTTTCCTTGTAGAGGGAATAAAGAAGCCTATCCGGCATATACAACCGGATGGATAAAAAAAGACTTACTCTGACGCTCGAACTTTAATCCAAGAAAAGAGAAGTCACCACATGTCCGCGTCGGCCTCAACATCGATCTACCCGGATAGTTTCCAGAATGCATCCATGCAGCATTCTGAGACAAACAGAGAAAGTCAGTCGCGTGAGGTTTCCGCGCGTTCTTGCCATAATGTTATCCAGCCGGCACCGTATGGGTCACCATACATGCCGTATGGATCTCCTTACATGTAGCCGACCCTCTTTGGGGGTCAGCCGCCACACGTCTAGCCAATGGACTGGCAACTCCGGCTGCTAAACCTTAGGGAACAGCCTACGGCGTTCTCAAGGGATATAACTGAGGCGGCACAGCCGGCCAAATTAAAAAAATGTATTAGTTGGTGCCTATGACGGTACCACCAATCCGGAAGATCACCTCATGGCTTACACCAACCTGATATATTTGCAGGGTTTGGAGGACGCCTCCTGGTGCAGATACTTCCCGGCTACGTTGAAGGGCATTGCCCAACGGTGGTCTAGAAATTTGCCACCCGGATGTATCAACAATTTTAGAACATTGGCTTACTTGTTTACTTCAAACTTTTCCATGAACATTCCTGCTAAAAAGACGACCCTTGATTTAGGGGCAATACAGCAGGGAAAGAAGGAAGGACTAAGGTTCTACGTCAGGCGGTTCAATCTGATGAGAATCCAGATTCAGGGGCTGTCTGATGATGTTGACTATACAGACTTCTTCAAGGGTCTGAAAGACAAGTCTACTTTTAAGTTTGATTTGGTCAGGAAGAGATTTTCCACCCTCCATGAGGCCTTAATGGAAGCTGAGGCCTATATCCAGGCGATGGAACTCTGTGCTGTAAAGATTCCATCAGAATACAAGAAAGTCGATAAGAGAGAGAGCCGGCCTACTCAGCCGGCAAAGAAGGAAGAAAGGAAAAGGAAAGAAGTATGGGCGGCGGAACCTGCTAGTCAGCCGTCCCAGAAAAGAGGAAGGAGATCAGATCCATACATTCCAAAGTATGAATTTACAAAAGACTGCACCTCCATTCTAAAGGAGGTAAAAGACTGGTTAAAACTTGAGAAGCCGTCAGCAATGAAAAGTCCTGTCAACAGCCAGGACAAAAGCAAATATTGCCACTTCCATAAGGATGTTGGTCATGATACTGAAGGTTGCTGTTTGACCGGTTGGCTGATGAGGGGGCACTGAAATCTTACATGCCCAAGTCCAAGGATGCTCCCAGGCAAATCAAGGGACAGCCGCCTAAAACACCGGCTGGTCATTCCGATACGGATGAGGAAACCATCTTCACCATAGCAGGCGGGTTCGCTGGTGGGGGTCCTACCATCCGGGGAACCAAGGACAACATTAGGAGGCTGGTTAACTCAGTTGATGAGGGCCAATCATCTAAAAACACTTCCCTAAAGTTTCTTATCTCTGAAAAGGATGGGGGCCAGGTCAGGCGGCCTCATGATGACCCCATAGTCATCGGATGTAAGGTAGCTAATCAGCGAGTAGGCCAGATCCTCATAGATACCGGGAGCTCGTCTGATCTCTTAAGCTATCAATGCTTGACGAAGCTCAAGTACAAACCTATCAGCATGTATCAAGCTCCTCACCCTTTAGTTGGTTTTGGTGGAGGAGTAGTGCATCCGGTGGGGAGGATTAACCTACCCATCCGGCTGGGTGAAAAGGGCAGCGGGCGACACATAGTCATCAAATTCCTCGTTGTTCAGGAGCAGACGACCTACAATCTAATCTTGGGACGGCCAACCCTTAATGTTTCCAAAGCAGTCATCATCCCGTCTCTCATGTTGATAAAATTTGAGAGGGATGATGGCACTGTCGGTTCCTTGAGTGGGGACAAGAAGACGGCGAGTTACCTCTCATACGTTAAACCAACAATGGTTGCAGACGGTCAAGACGAGGATGTTGCAGGACTTGACGACTGTGATCAAGCGGCACCGGCTTCGAGAGCAGCCAGTAAAAAGAGAAAGGCGGACCAAATGGCACCCGACAGAAAAGAAAAATCATTGTCCGGGGAGAGGTCAGATGACCTCCGACCCCAGCCAGCTGGCGAGAGTATAGATATCATCTTAGGTGAAAGTCGGCTAGATAGAACTGTCAAAGTGGGGACGGTTGCTTTTGAAAGGTTAGGAACAAGGTTGCTCCAACTGATAAGAGAATTCAAGGACCTTTTTGCATTTGAAGTGGAAGAGATGTTAGGCGTCAGTCCGGATCTAGCTGTCCACAAACTTGCCGTGGATCCCAAAAAGAAGCCGGTTAGGCAAAAGAAGAGGAACCACGGTGACGAAAGATCTCAGGCGGTAGCCGCCGAGGTCAAGAAGCTACTGGATGCCGGGTTCATTCGGCAATGCTACTACCCGGATTTGGTAGCAAATGTTGTCCTTGTGAAAAAGCCGAATGGAACCTAGCGGATGTGTGTAGATTACACAGATTTGAACAGAGCATGTCTAAAGGACAGTTACCCGCTTCCAAAGATAGACAATTTGGTCGATTCTACAGCCGGTCATGCTCTGATGAGCTTCATGGATGCCTACTCAGGTTTCCATCAGATTCCCCTTTGGAAGAAGGATCAAGAAAAGACGGCATTCGTCACTGACCAAGGGTTATATTGTTACACAGTGATGCCGTTTGGGTTGAAAAATGCGCCTGCTACCTTCCAACGAATGATAAACACGGTCTTTTCCAATCAAATTGGGAGAAACGTAGAAGCGTATATTGATGACATGATAGTCAAATCCAAATAACGGGCGGGTCATCTAGCTGACCTCCGAGAAACCTTCACCACCCTCAGGCGGCATAAGGTCATGCTTAACCCTAAAAAGTGTGTCTTCGGTGTTCAGTCTGGGAAGTTTCTCGGATTTCTAATTGATCAAAGGGGCATAGGAGCCAATATTGATAAGGTGCAGGCGGTGATTGACATGCAGTCGCCCGGTACCGTCAGAGAGGCCCAAAAGCTTACCGGTTGTCTGGCAGCGTTTAGAAGATTTCTCGCCGGTCAGGCGACAAGTGTCTCTACTTCTTCCCGGCAATCAGAAAGAGGTCTAGATTTGAATGGGGGGAAGAAGCTGAGGCGGCATTTCAAAAACTAAAGCAGCACTTGCATTCTTTACCAAGATTAGTGAGTCCTCTACCACAAGAGGCCCTCTATATGTACTTAGCCGTCTCAGATCATTCTCTAAGTGCTGTTCTCCTTGCTGATAGAGACGGCAAGCAGCTCCCGATATATTTCATCAGCCATGTGCTTAGAAATGCTGAGCTCCAGTACCCCATGATTGAAAAATTTGGCTTGGCTTTGTATAAAGAGGTCAAGCGGTTGAAGCCCTATTTCTTGGCTCATCCGGTTACCGTCTATATTGATCAGCCACTCAAGCGGCCAATGGCCACTATGGAGTCATCCGGTAGAATGATAAAATGGGTTATTCAAATCCAAAGTCTGGAAATAACTTTTGAACCAAGACAGGCAATGAAAGGTCAGGCGTTTGCCGACTTCATTATCGAAATGACTAGGCCGGTACAACCGGAAAATACTGATCAGGTCTGGAAGTTGTTTGTAGACGGAAGTTCTACAATGAACGGCTGTGGTGCAGGCGTGATTTGTCATTCTCCTGAAGGGGATAAATATGAATATGCACTACGGTTCAAATTTCAGGCTTCAAACTATGAAGCTGAGTATGAGGCCCTGCTAGCCGGTATCCGCTTGTGTAAGGCGACAGAGGCAAGGAAAGTTGATGCCAGTTCTGATTCTCAACTAATTGTCAACCAATACCACGGTGACTATGAAGCCACCCATCCGACAATGATTAAATACCTCCAGGCGGTCAAGGATGAGGCCGGGACACTTGATGAATTCAATTTAAGTCAGGTGCCACGGTCAGAAAATAATCAGGCGGATGCACTTTCAAAATTGGCATCATCCGCCACTTGCGATGCGCCTAGGTCAGTCTTCTGGGAAGTCATGGAAAAGAGAAGTATTATGCATGATCCCATTGGAGTTCTTGATAGGAGTTCTACTTGGATGGACCCCATCCGGTCTTATCTTGTAAATGGCACCTTGCCAGATGCATCTTCGGAAGTGGCTGGTCTAAAGAAAAGGGCATTAAGCTTCGTCATGCATAAAGGGGAACTCTTTCGCAAAGGTTACCTACATCCATTGATGAAATGTGTTACCCCGGAAAAGGGAAAAGAAGTATTAGAAGATCTGCATATGGGCTATTGTACTTCACACATAGGCGGTAGATCACTGGCAAAAAGAACTAGGCGGCAGGGTTATTTTTGGCCCACTTTTGAGGCAGATGCCTTAGACCTGGTGAAGAAGTGTAACAAGTGCCAAAGGTTTGGTCGTCTATTACACCAGCCAGCGACTGACCTAACAGTTATCTACAGCCCGATTCCCTTTCCCAAATGAGGCATGGATATTCTGGGGCCATATACGCCTGCCACAGACGGTCGTAGATACATCCTGGTTGTCGTGGATTACTTCACCAAATGGGTTGAGGCGGAGGTGGTCAAGGCCATAAAAATGAAGGATGTCATCTCCTTTATTTGGAGAAACATCATCACCCGGTTCGGGGTACCCATGTTAATGGTCTTTGACAATGGCCCTCAATTCGAAACGTCCATACTCAAGAGTTGGTTGGGAGATCAAGGAATCTCACATTTTTTTGCATCCGTAGGCCGTCCTCAGGCAAACGGTCAGGTTGAAGCTTTTAACAAGCTCATCTTAGACGGCATAAAAAAGAAATTTGAAAGAGCAGGCGGATGAGCTACCTCACGTCCTGCATCAGAACAACTGAAAAAGGGGAAACTACTGAGACCTTATTCCTCATGGCATACGGCACATAAGCTGTCTTTCCTATTGAGTTATATGAACCAACACTTTGAATCATGCTCTATGATGAAGAAGCAAACTGGGAAGCCATGCGCCTAGCATCGGACACTCTCCCGGAAAAAAGGGTCAATGCTGCCTTACGTCATGAGATTTACCGTCTGAGAATGACGAGAGCTTACAACAAGAGAGTACACAAACGGCCCCTCAAAGTTGGGGACTTAAGCTTTGTGCTACAAAAGCTTGAGGCAACCGGTAGGGCTAATGAACAAGGGAAACTAACACCCAATTGGGAAGTCCCTTACCGGATTTTTGAAGAAGTTAGAAATGGTACATATCGTCTAGAAACCCCAGACGGCAGGGAACTTCCTCGTACTTGGAATGTAGACAACTTGAAAAAGTACTACTTCTGAGAAATATTGTATTTTCGTAATTTTTGTAAATTTGTATATTGAATGAGAAATACATTATTTCTTTTTTGCATTTGTATTCGTACGGTGCAAAAAACACCAGAAGATCAATATTATTAATTGAAACCGTCTGCTCCAAAAAGAGCAGACATCCGGCAACACCAATTTGGGTGATTGTTGACGAGAACAGCTCCCTTCCGGGTGGTACATTGTTCTAGCGATCACCACTCGAACGGGGGTAATGCACGATTACTGTGAAATTTAGAATCTATTGCTAGCGACAAAGGGGGTATTATAGTTTGTTTTGAGAAGATCTATGATTAAACTATCTATCAAAAGAGACCTAATCAAGCCAAAAATAAGGACATTAAACTAGACACTCTAAAGTGAAAATAAAAGGCAAAACTATAGAGATAACAAGGGCAAAAAGCACTAGGGAGAGGGGGTTCCAATCATGATCAACAAGACACTAATGAAAATCAATAAGGATTTATACCAAGGAGTAAAAACTCTACTCGAAGCAATTCATTCTCATGCAACTACTCAAAGCAAGTTGATGAAATCAATCAAACCTAAACTAGATCATTCTCATGCATCTAATCTAGGACTAACATATTGGGGTTAAAGGTGCACACAATAACTCCACGCATATTTAAGCACAAATCATCAACTCAAGGTAAAACCCAGTCAACAATCAAAAGAAACTCAAGCAAACATGATTTTCACCCCCTTCTCTAGCTAGAAATCTGAGCTAGAGAAAGGAAAATAGCCATGACAACTAAACTAAACATGTATTCAATCCTAACACAACTTAGCATGATTCTAAATCAAAGAGAAAGCAATGAAACAAGTAAAGCTAGGAAATTTATGGAAGAAAACATAAATAAGAGCAAAAAAACTAAAGATAGGAGAATAGGGAAAAGAGATTACTATTATAAATGATGAAGGACTAGCCAAATATGAAATAGTTGCAATAATCTTGAAGAAAACTTGAATATCTTGATTACAAAGATTGAAACTTGAAGACTAGCTAATTTCTCTCTCTAAAAGATGTTCATATTCTCTCTCTACAAAGTGTTTTTGATGTCAATGGAATAGTGGATGCCAGAAGATTCAAGCCAAAGACTATTATAGTCTCTTGTTAAAACAAGGGAAACGGGCATGGGAGAGGCCTCTCCAGTCAAGCTGTCGCGCCCTCTCCTTCGTGGGTACGAAGTTGGGAAAACCCAGATCGCCACGCCCGCAACCTTCTGAGCCGCGACCTCTACAGGCCATCTCCCACCCATCTCTAGAAACAGCTACGTAGCTCAGGATCCTCCCTGTCCGCGGCCGCGGCTGTGAAGCCCGCGCCCGAGGCTACCTATAGCAGCGCGCCCTCTCCCTTGCAGCATCTCCTCATCCTTTGCATCATCTCTTCTTCCTTGAGCAAGCTACCTTTGGAACTCTAATTCCGTCTAGAGGTCCAAAATTCGCCCACGAGTGCTAGGAGCTATCAAAACACACAAATAGAAGGTAAAAAGTAAAATAAAAGATAAAAGAGAAGGAAAAACACGAGAGGGAGCTAAAGTAACTAAAATTAAGGTAAAAACGGTAAGATGAGGTAAAAACAAGTGACAAATCGGGGGAATTCTCTAGTGAAAAAGGGTGAAATGGTGGCATAAATGCCACTCATCAAAATCCCCCACACTTTCCTCTTTCTTGTCCTCAAGCAAAACTAAGAAAAGAAAGATAAAGAAAACACTACATAGACAAACACAACATGGTAAGGTTTAGAAAAGCAAATCGAATTTTAGGGTGGACTTGTGCTCTATTCGGACTCAAAAGGGGAGACAAGCGTCAAAGAATACTAATCTTTCTCAATTACACGATGTAAACACACTCCAAGATGCCAATGGTTGCAATAGTTGAAAGGAATGGTGTCCTTCCAACAAGTGTATTATTCTGATAAAGGGTTTAGAATTATTACACAGCTAATTCTTCAGTAAGGTCAAGTAATCGGAATGCCTAGGTGGAAACCGCTTCCGATCAGTAATATTAAGGTATAATTAATATTACAGCTTAATCTTAACTGAACCCTTCGGGTCGAACCCAATCGAACAACCGATCCGAGACGACGAATTGATCCGAAGGATTTAATGAGTCGTCGTAGTTTTACGAATACAGACGTCGGATATCGAGCCTAGGGCGTCGAGACCGAATGTCGCAACATCACAAGCAACAAGTATGAGCGTAGCCGTAGCATCGCACTGGCCTAGCCATGTGGACTGCTAGGCTAGGCTAGCTCAAAGCGAGCCTAGACGCACCATGTGCGTGATAGGCGCACCATGGTGTGCTAGGCACGCCATGTGTTCCAGGGGCACTAGGCAGCCCATCGCAGCACAGCAGTGTGCTTGCCTGAGTGCCTAGGCGCTATCGTAGACAATACGCACCAAGCACAGCCATCGCAGTGCTGGGCACTTGCGTGTGTGCATATCTGTGTGTGTCTCGCACCATCGCAGGCCACGCACCAAGCACATCATCCTTGCGTGTGTGCGTGTGCGTAGGCACCATCGTAGGCCACGCACCAAGCACATCATCCTTGTGTGTGTGCGTGTGCGTAGGCACCATCGCAGGCCACGCACCAAGCACATCACACCTGCGCGTGTGCGTATGCGAGTGCTAGTGCATGCTAGCTGTGCGAGAGGCGATGCCCACCATGCGTGGCTCGCTAGCAGCATGCATGCTGGGTGGGCGTGCGTGTGAGCGTGCGAAGGGGAGATCTAGGCAGCCAGCAGCGCCTAGCTAGCCGAAGCATGGGCATCACCTTGCACAGCAACATGCAGCGCGCATGGCTGGCTAGGCTGATGCTTGCTGCCTTGTGCTGGTTGGCTGGGCTAGCTGGCTGCCAGCCCAGCAACCTCCTATGCCGGTTTTTTGAGGGGTGGGGACCAAGGCGTAGGCAAAGCCTTGGGGAGCAAGGCAATGGTCCCCCCCACCTCTTCTTGGTCCTCACTTAACTCTCTCTCTCTCCCCTTGACACTTGTTGCATTGTGATTGATTTGATTATTAAGTTAATTTGGAATTAAATTAATTATCAAAATTACTTATTATCCCACATTGGTTGGGAAATGAAAATCAAGGGTTCATTTCCCTATAAATACCAAGGCATGGGTATTTAGGAAAGAACACACTTGAGTTGAAAAGTAAAGGAAACTCCATTGTTGAGCATACCTTGAAATTCGTAAAACTCTAGTTTATTTTGTCCAGGCCTTGACTAACCTTCGAGGCATAGAACGTTCGAGTCGGGTTCGAGGGTACGATCCCGTCGGAGGACTCGTATTTTCGGGGTTCAAGTAAGAGCTCATAGTTGAGCGAAGCACGCGTCAATCTTTTATCCTATCTTATGCTTTAAACTATGTTTTGCTTGTTAATTGCTTTTATTATGGGGGCGGGTCTTGGCGGGTTTCATTCCACGTAGTGTGGATCACTACAAAACCCTACAGCAGTATCGGAGCCATGCTCCTTTTAATTTTTGCAATTATTTATTAATTAGGTGTTTTAAAAGTAAGATTTAAATTCTTGTTTTGCTTTTCTAATTAGATTAGAAGCTCGTTTTAATTAATTTTAACACTCGTATTTTTCTCGATTTGGCTGTCGAACCCAGATTTTGGCTCAAAAATAGTGATTTTTGGGTGGAATCGACATTCTGAAACAGATTCAAGTCTCTTTGAGAGTTGTCTAGAAGCCAAATTTGAACCAGAAACCCAAGTTTTTGGGGCTTTTTCGTTTTTCAACGAAAATTTTAAATCTTTTTAAGCCTTGATTAATGCAAGCATTACAAGGTTAGATTAAATGCATTATTGCATCCCTAATCTACTGCTATTTTAAATATCCTTAAGGATAATTATGGAGTTTTAATTAGTGCTTGAGTTGATATGCTATTTGTCACACAAACTTGATTTTTCACAATTATGCAAATAAATTGCATTAATGTGTGAATGTTTGATGTGAATGTGTTTTTTTTTTTAAGTTCCCAAGTATGGTAAAGATCTAATCTTTAAAAGTTTAAATGATTGGAACTCTAACCCTAAATTCCATATTGAACAAAGTTTGGATTTTTCATTTTGGTTGATTAAAATCCATGAAGTTCAAATACTGTTGAGCAAAATTTTGATTAATCTTCATATTGGAAGATGTAATCTTGGTATTTTACACAAGTATGAAAGTTGGAAAATTTTTTATCATTAGATGGTTAATTTATTTTTTCCAACTCCCATTTGTCAAATCCATTATTAATTTACATATTTGCTAAATTAATTATGGACATAGCTCATTCAATTTTAAGCATAAAGAAAGACCTAAAAATTGTTTCAAAATATTTTTTGGATGATTTAGGTTTATGCTCCATTAAAATTGAATTTAATTAAGTTGGACTTGTTTTATCTTCATTTTTCCCGAAATTAATTCTAAAATAAATTTAGATTATTTTATGTCACACGTAAATTGGGATTATATTCTTGAGAAATGGCACGCTAATCGAGGCAAAAACACCCAAGCGCCACCAAGGCTATGTGGCTGCCTATGGTGCGCACAGGGGTGTGCCTTGAGGAGCTGCTGTGTGGCATGGCAGTTACGTGCTGCCGAAGTGCTGGGTGCATGGCTGTGCTGGGCAGCGAGGCAGCAAGCCCCAGCCAGCCTGCCATACGCTGCTAGGCAGCAGCTA
Organism: Chenopodium quinoa; assembly: GCF_001683475.1. Lineage (NCBI taxonomy): Eukaryota > Viridiplantae > Streptophyta > Magnoliopsida > Caryophyllales > Amaranthaceae > Chenopodium > Chenopodium quinoa. Next base: position 8,382 of record NW_018745054.1, on the reverse strand, counting down.
GCACGCTACACTAGGCGTGGATGCTAGCACACAGCACAGCAGGCGCAACACATAGGCCGCCTAGCAGCCGTGGTGCGACCAAGCAATTGTGTTGGCTAGTTTGCTTAATTTTTGAGCTATGTAATTTTGTGAAAATTTTGCCGTTTTAAATAATTTATGTAATTATTTTAACGAGGTTGGACCTCGATTTTTCCGGCTTTTGCAAATTTTTTGATTTTGACAAATTATGGGTTAATCCAACTTAATTAATTGGATTGATTAAGTATGGATGCAGAATTTAGTGGAAGCTTAGTTAATTACGTGAGCTTTTTGCTTTTAGAAATAATGGATTAAACAACTTTGACTAGTTTTGCGTGTTTAGTTATGTATTTCTTAAATATGCATGGGCCATTCACATATAGTGAATGGGTGAATGAAAGATTGTTTTCAAAACAGGTTATTGAAAATGGCAACTAGTGGGACCCGACTAGGATAGAAAATACGGACTGCGTTCCGTTATGTATTTTTGTAAATCTAAATACGGTCTGCGAACCGTTAAGTATTTTTGTCCTTAGATTAATCTTAGTCGTACTAGCTAGTTATTTTATTTTGTCTGAGATGTCTCAAGACGGTGTTTCGATGAGGACGAGCCAAAATGAAGACCCTTGAAGATTTGAAGATTTGAAGATTTCAAGGGGTCATGCTAGTTGCCAAATGCATCAATTTATGCTTTATATATATTATTGTTATATATGAATGTTAGATGCATGTCTAGGATATCATATGTTGCGACGATTAGTTAAGTTCACTTAAATCAACCAACATAGAAACCCTAGGTCCCTTAAAATATTGAGCTAAAATTTGCCGTTTCAAGAACACTTACAGAACTAATGCGCGTATGTGATGGGCTATGCCAAAGCGAGGCATCACTACTTCCCTAGGAACGTAAGGTATACTAGGTATACAAGTTGTCTTTGGTTAAGCTCAACGATATCAGTAAGGAGTCCTTAGATGTCGTGGCAAAAGAGATAAAATGTCAAGAATGCATTAGATGAGACATTTTATCAAACCGAGAGTAGCTTAGATCTATTAGCATTTGGATTGCTTACCTTAAGATATTTAATGATTAAGACAAGCCAAAGCATGCTTAACCATTTCTTGATCTTTGGGATCTCAGAATCATTTTATTCTCGTCTAAAAGGGACAAATTTATCAATGCGTGGATAAAATGCTCAATAAGATTGAAAATATGCATGAACGCTTTTAAATTTCAACTTATTGGTTTATGAATGGTTTTTCATTTCAAATTCTTTCAATTGTAGAACAATGTCTGCAAGTAACTCAAACAACAACCAAATGTGCCCAGAACTCCCCGATAAGTTGGCTATCAAGCTTAACTTAACAAACCTTGAAGAATGGGAAGAGGAACTCAGGAAAACTCTTCGAAGTTGTTCCAAGGAGTATGTTCTGGATACTTCCCTCCCAACCCTCGGTACCAAGAAAGACTTGAGTGACGAAACTTATTGTGCATGGTCCAATGATTGTAAATTAGTGTCACAACTCATGGCTAACTCCATCTCGGAAGAATGGAAAGAAAAACTTCCCTTCTCTTTTCCGAACTTATTCCTTGGAGGACTAAGGGATGTTGTCGATGTGAGATTCTTTAAGAGTTTCAACGACAACAATGATGGACTCTTGTTTGAGGTGACTAGGTCGCTTACAGACATGAATGTGAAGCCGTCAGATCAAGGTTGTCTTGCTAAAGAGAGGTATCATCTTTGGTCTACGGTCTGCAACACCAAGTTGAGACCATGTATGCCCCTCCGACCCCATGTGGCAAGAATGACTAGGCTCTTCAAGCACATGGAACTCCTCAGAATCCCATTAGAGGATGGAATGGCTGGTCATATTATGCTCTCTTCACTCCACTCAGGATATGATGCACTAAGGGCATTTATTTCTGAAAGAAAGGAGACACATTCTTTGAAGAGTGTGGTGGAGCTACTTCACCGAGCCAATTCATTTGGGGCAACCAAAAGACCATCAAGGAGGAGGGATTTCAAGGTTAAGGCAAAGATGCGCTGCTTCTATTATGGTGGGCAAGGCCACTACAAGAGAGAATGCAAGCTCTTTCGGGAAGAGGAAGAGAGGAATGGAGCATCTGCCTCGGGTATCTTCCTTAAACACTTGTGAATTAAGCTTATCATAGATATTAGATACCAAGTATGACTCACTTTATGTTGCCTTTTTTGGGACCAAGTGAGAAGCTTATCAAGTGTTGGTGCAAGGACAAGTAGACGACGAAGATGGTTTTTCGGTCGTGCTTGCATGCAGTATTTTGTTTATGACATGTAATTAAACTAATCTTAATTTTTCATAATTCTTTTGAACATACTATGATCTATGGTGTTGGACACCTAGTTATTTTGAATGTAAGACTTTGACAATATTTGTTTCAAAATTGTCTTGCAAATATATGTTCAATGGAAATAACATGTTTTACATATGATTAAACAAGAGTTGATACCGCTAACTAAGACATCTAAGAATTCATTTTCACCGACGATTTTAGTAGATATGGTTATATCTACTTAATGTCAAATAAATCTGAATCCTTTGAGAAATTCAAAGAATTTCAGAAAGAAATTGAGAATCAACTTGGCAAGAAAATTAAAGCACTTCGATTGGATCGAGGTGGCGAATATTTGAGCCATGAATTCGATGATCACTTGAAAGAAAATGGTATTCTTTCAGAGTTGACACCTCCCGGAACTCCTCAGTGGAATGGAATGTCCGAACGAAGGAATCGAACCTTGTTAGACATGGTTCAATCAATGATGGGTCTTAGTGAACTTCATATCTCTTTCTGGGGACAAGCGCTACAAACCGCGTCACTAACACTGAGCCGAGCTCCGTCAAAAGCTGTTGAAAAGACTCCATATGAATTATGGACTAAGAAACCTTCTAGGTTGTCTTTTCTCAAGATTTGGGGATGCGAAGCATATGTCAAACGATTAATTTCGGACAAACTTCACCCCAAATCGGATAAGTGTTTCTTTGTGGGATACCCAAAAGAAACTAAAGGGTATTACTTCTACAATAAATCCGAGAACAAAGTGTTTGTTGCTCGTGATGGTGTCTTTTTGGAGAAGGAACACCTTTCCAAAATGACAAGTGGGAGAAAAATCGAACTCGACGAAGTTCGAGAGGACGAGCAACAATGTCAACCTGATAAAACTGATAATCTAAGTGCTTTAGAAGCAGCTGAGAAGATTGGTCAGAATCAAACAGACAATGTAAATGCTCAACCTATTACCCTTCGTAGGTCGCAACGGCAAAGATCTCAACCAGACAGATACCTTGTTATTGTCTTAACCGATGATCAAGACATCCTAGTTATGGATGGAGATGAGCCAGCGACATACAAGCAAGCTATGACAAGCCCCGACTCTGCTAAATGACAAGAGGCCATGAAATCCGTTATGGACTCCATGTCTGAAAATAAAGTCTGGGACTTGGTGAATTTGCCCGAGGGTTACACACCCATTGGTTGCAAATGGATCTTCAAATTCAAGACAGACAAGGATGGAAATGTATCGATATACAAGGCTAGACAGGTGGCAAAAGGTTATAGAAAAATCCACGGGATTGACTATGATGAAACCTTTTCACCGGTTGCAATGCTAAAGTCTGTCTGGATTATTGTAGCGATTGCTGCATATTACAATTATGAAATATGGCAGATGGATGTCAAAATCGCCTTCCTAAATGGGATTTTGGAAGAAACTGTGTACATGACACGGTCAGAAGGTTTTGTTGATCCGAGAAACGCTAGAAAGGTTTGCAAGCTTAAGAAGTCCATTTATGGACTAAAGCAAGCCAGCAGGAGTTGAAATCTGCGATTTGATGAAGCTATAATCAAGTTTGGTTTTATCAAGAATCCAGATGAATCTTGTGTATACAACAAGGTCAGTGGGAGTGACATCGCATTCCTAGTCCTGTATGTCGATGACATACTGCTTATTGGAAACAACACAAAATTACTGGAGTCTGTAAAGGGCTGGTTGGGAAAGTGCTTTTCAATGAAGGACTTAGGAGAGGCACAATACATATTAGGCATCAAGATCTACAGGGATATATCTAAGAGGATAATTGGATTAAGCCAGAGTACTTACATTGATAAGGTACTGGCACGATTCTACATGGAGAATGCCAAGAGAGGGCATCTACCCATGTCCCATGGCGTAACTCTCAGCAAGAAACAGTGTCCCATGGCATCTACCCATGTCCCATTGCGTAACTCCACAGACACCTGTTGAGTGAGAGAGAATGGATCAGATTCCAAATGCTTTGCTAATTGGGTCGATCATGTATGCCATGATATGTACCAGGCAGATGTATCGTATGCCTTGAGTGCTACGAGCCGATACCAAACAAACCTAGGAGAGGCGCATTGGACTGCGACCAAGAATATCCTGAAGTACCTAAAAAGGAACAAGGATAAATTCCTTGTTTATGGTGGCCATAAAGACCTGGTTTTTGAAGGTTACACCAACGCTAGCTTCCAGACTGACAGAGACGACTTCAAGTCACAATCAGGATACATATTCTGTCTGAATGGAGGAGCGTTTAGTTGGAAGAGTGCCAAGCAGAGCATCACTGCAGATTCTACAACTGAAGCCGAATACTTGGCTGCTTCAGAAGCCACTAAGGAGGCTGTTTGGATTCGCAAGTTCATCAGTGAACTTGGTGTTGTACCCTCCATCAAGGGTCCGATAGATCTCTACTGTGACAATAATGGAGCTATCGCTCAGGCTAGAGAGCCAAGAGAGCACCAGAAGGTCAAACATGTCCAAAGACGATTTCACATGATAAGGGAATGGAAATCCAAAGGTGAAATCAGAATTTGCAAGATCGGCACGGATGATAATGTGGCCGATCCTTTGACTAAACCTTTGCCTCAAGTGAAACACAACAAGAACGTTGAGGCAATGGGAATCAAGCACATCGGAGACTGGCTTTGAAATTCCCTGTACATGTGTTTTAATTAAACTAGATGTTTTAATGTAAGACACTGTATTGAAACCATTGTGCAAAATTATCATTCACTCCATTGCTATTTATTTGTGGTTTAGAAATAAATAATTAGTCCATTCGATTTATGGAAATATTCAAAACAGGGTATCAAGACCATGTCTTGGATAAAGAAACACCTGTTAAAAGAACATTGAATATTTAAATCGAAAATTATCCCTAATCGAGGTCATCTAAATGATGGACGATTGATGACCACCAGAGATTAGTGTGTAGTATGATTTACAGCACCGTTTCTTGTGCTGCAAGGACATGATGGTCATAAATCATTTAAACAGGTGCTAGTTTGGAACTGCGCTGGATCGACCTATGAGAGTACTTTAAGAGATTCAAAATTGTCATAAGTACATTTCTCATTATAGCTATCGGAACTCGTTTCCTCGACCATGAGTATTGTGAAGTTTTCTTGTTTAAGTACTAGTCTCTTTGATGTTGCCTAACGTCTGCCGAAACTGGGGATCATAATGGGAACACTCAGGAGATTAGGTCATCTTAGTAAGAGAAACTTACAATGCAAGACTGGGAATGTCCCCCTATTAACAATAGAGAATATGTCTTTGTTGTTTACAAGGCCGCTCGAAGAGCGAGACTGTGAAAATGCATGGTCGTGCTCAGATGGATTTTGGAAATAATCTGCTTATTGACAGTCGAACTCGGAGATTGAGAAACACTTCTAAACGTAATAAGGATGACGATGAATCTTACCTTATAGATCACGAAGAGACATCAAGCGACATAGGAAATGGGTTATACACTGTATGCACACTTGTCCGGAAAGACAAGTGGGAGATTGAAAGGAATGGTGTCCTTCCAACAAGTTTATTATTCTGATAGAGGGTTCAGAATTATTACAGAGCTAATTCTTCAGTAAGGTCAAGTGATCCGAATGCCTAGGTGGAGGCCGCTTCCGATCAATAATATTAAGGTATAATTAATATTACAGCTTAATCTTAACTGAACCCTTCGGGTCGAACCCAATCGAACAACCGATCCGAGACGACGAATTGATCCGAAGGATTTAATGAGTCGTCGGAGTTTTACGAATACAGACGCCGGATATCGAGCCTAGGGCGTCGAGATCGAACGTCGCAAAATCACAAGCAACAAGTATGAGCGTAGCCGTAGCATCGCACTGGCCTAGCCATGTGAACTGCTAGGCTAGGCTAGCTCAACGCGAGCTTAGACGCTCCATGTGCGTGCTAGGCGAACATGGTGTGCTAGGCAAGCCATTCGTGCCAGGGGCACTAGGCAGCCCATCGCAGCACAGCAGCGTGCTTTCCTGGATGCCTAGGCGCCATCGCAGACCACACGCACTAAGCACATCCATCGCAGTGCTGGGCACTTGCGTGTGTGCGTATGCGGGTGTGTCTCGCACCATGGCAAACCACGCACCAAGCACAACATCCTTGCGTGTGTGCATGTGCGTAGGCGCCATCGCAGGCCACGCACCAAGCACAACATCCTTGCGTGTGTGCGTGTGCGTAGGCACCATCGCAGGCCACGCACCAAGCACAGCACACCTGTGCGTGTGCGTATGCGTGTGCGAGTGCTAGTGCATGCTAGCTGTGCGAGAGGCAATGCCCAGCATGCGTGGCTCGCTAGCAGCACACATGCTGGGTGGGCGTGCGCGTGTGCGTGCGAAGGGGAGAGCTAGGCAGCCAGCAGCGCCTAGCAAGCCGCAGCATGGGCATCACCCAGCACAGCAGCATGCAGCGCGCATGGCTGGCTGCGCTGATGCTTGCTGCCTTGTGCTGGCTCGCTGGGCTAGCTGGCAGTGCTAGCTGGCATGCTAGCTGGCTGCCAACCCAGCAGCCTCCTATGCCGGTTTTGTGAGGGGTGGGGACCAAGGCTTGGTCCCCCCCCCCCCCACCTCTTCTTGGTCCTCATTTAACTCTCTCTCTCCCCTTGACACTTGTTGCATTGTGATTGATTTGATTATTAATTTAATTTGGAATTAAATTAATTATCAAAATTACTCATTCTCTCACATTGGTTGGGAAATGAAAATCAAGGGTTCATTTCCCTATAAATACCAAGGCATGGGTATTTAGGAAAGAACACACTTGAGTTGAAAAGTAAAGGAAACTCCATTGTTTAGCATACCTTGAAATTCGTAAAACTCTAGTTTATTTTATCCGGGCCTTGACTAACCTTCGAAACTTAGGGCGTTCGGGTCGGGTTCGAGGGTACGATCCCGTCAGAGGCCTCGTATTTTCGGGGTTCAAGTAAGAGCTTATAGTTGAGCGAAGCACGCGTCAAAGGTATAATCTTTTATCCTTTCTTATGCTTTAAACTATGTTTTGCTTGTTAATTGCTTTTATTATGGGGGCGGGTCTTGGCGGGTTTCATTCCGCGTAGTGTGGTCACTACGAAACCCTACAATAGTCAAGCCTAAGCCAAGCATAGAGAACTAGTGATTCATTCTCCGCCCTAGTCCCCTCTAAATCGGTCCGCGTTCTCCCCACTAGCTTCAAATCATCCCCCTAGTTGGCTCCTCATGTGTCCACGAAGGAACCGGAAAAAGATTCTTTTTGAGGAGGTATAAAGTCATCCGGACATCTCAATTATGCATGCACTCTCCATAGGGTTGAAAACCATCTCCCTCCACCGGTTTTTTACCACGCCCCCCTAAAGTCTAAGGGTCTTTACTAGGGTTGTAATGACTCGGCTGAAGGTAGAGGTAGGGAGATCATTTGAAATAGTGGTGGCAAATCCTAAGTTAAGCAAGAGAATGGCCAACTCTCATAGACAAAACTCAAGAAACAACCACAACTCAAACGAACATCCATTCATTTCGATTTCAATACATTACCACCCTTATTCAAAGGTTTTGTTTTTTTTTTAGGAACTTCATTTGATCCTCTTATATTGCATCACCCTTCTCAAGCTTTTCTTGCATGTTCATATACAAGCTTAAATCTCAACTCTTTGCTCCAAACTAATTTTCCACATAATTCATGCTCATATTCACTACGCTCATTACATTACCCTCACACACCAAATGCTTCACTAACTAGAAGGGTTGGTAAAACATGGGTCGATAGGTTTGTAATGCGGTTAAGACAAGAATGGGAAACATTAGGCTCAAATTGGCTGGCAAGTAGGTTGACGCAAAATGGAAAATCAAATTTGTAACTAAACAAAAGAGAACATAAACGAAAATGAGAAATGGTGCCCTTTTCCTCCCCTAGATGTGCTAGGTCACGATCTCGGGAGCTAGAAGTCACAAGGATTATTAAACGCATAGTTGAGGATCCTAAAATGCCACACAAAATTGATGAAGGCTTGAACAAAAAAAACCTCACAAGG